>NC_066580.1:235105748-235405748 GCF_024323335.1 Lathyrus oleraceus | reverse complement strand
CTGCGTGTGTTTTGTTTGGCGTGCGTGAGCCGAACTATGGTAGCTCTGATTCTCATTCCAGATGAGATACGTAGGCATAGGATGCGATATCCTAGCGAGCCCATTCCCCTCTTTTCCCACCTGTGTTGTCTGTTGTGTGTGTGTGTGTGTGTGCATTCTTTTGAGCAGCGTTTAGCAACCTTTCTTCTATCTTTCTGAGCGTGGATCCCGTCGAGTAAGACGGATGCGTAGGGGTGCTAATACCTTCCCTTCGCATAACCGACTCCCGATCCCATCTCTCTTTGGTCGCGAGACCATGTCTTTTCCAGGTTTACTTCGAGCGTTTCCTTTCCCTCTTTGGGATAAATAACGCAAGGTGGCGGCTCTGTTTGTTTTGTTTTAGCCCGCCGGTTGTTTTTCGCGGATGCGACAACTGGCGACTCTGCTGGGGATTCGAAGTTGACCTATTGCTGGTCCATCTTCCCTAAGCAAGTCTCTCCTAGCGCTCTCTAGGATAGTTTAGGTTGCTTGTGCTGCTATTTATTGCATTTATCATTCTGTTGTGTATATATTTGCATAAATATTTGCATGCATCATACTATCATGTTGCTGTCCTCTATATAGGTGGTTTCTCTGATTTGGGGTGGGTGTTCTGAGTGGGGCTAAAACCCAGGCCCGAGTATACACCTAGGATTAGTGTGGTCTCACGTTCCTCATTTGTTTTATCAGCATATTGTTGCAACGTGACATACCACAAGCCGGACGAGGTTCATTTGAGAGTGCTCTTCCTTTGTGGGGTTCCACTTTGGTTGGGTTACCTCTTTTGAGCTGTTGACTTCGGTGACCGATATTTCCCGGATCTTTGGTTTAGACGATCTTAAGAGAGCTACAACGGCACACCCGAAAGGGCAAACCCGTTGAGTATCTTTGCCCGATTATCGAGACCATTATCCGCCTTAGGATGACCTGATTAGAATTCACCTATGAAGGGAGGGTGATTCTTACATATGCATGTTCCGATGGTGACTTTGATGGTGACTAATGGTTCAGCTGTTGATCAGAGTCCTATTTATAAGTCGGATTTATGGATTTATTTCCGAGACGCCGGAGTTCCGTCCGTGGTATTTATCAGTGGGGATCCGTTTATTTCAGGATTCCCCGGACTGGTTCAGAGGGTCTTATGGTTATCTGTTCAGAGAATCTCTGGTGATGATGGTGATGTACCTTTCAGTTCCGTTTATTTCGGAACTCCCAAGTCGGATTTATGGTTACATATTCCTTCAGATGGTTATGATCGGTTCAGAGGCTGTAACTCAGTGCAGTAAATGTTCAGATGACTTGGAGGATGGCACAGTGCATTGCATTCACGCATCAGTATCATCCACATTTTGCATTCATCGGCATCTAACTCATGTCTATCCATACTCAGGGTACATTCTCGATTGAGATTCTGGTTGAGAGACATCCTGATGTCAGAATGTTATTGTCGAATTTTTTATCCGTCTCGATGAAGCCAGAATCGAAGGAAAGAGTGTTCCTCATATGGATAAACATTGCATTCACGCGTGAGTCATAATAACCTATCTTCTGTTTTGCAGGCGTCAGTTTCTAACATGTTTGGGTTTACTCAGGAATCATTGCTCGCGCACGCCGAATCATTCCCTTGTACACAACCCGTCCGCACAGATACTTTACCAGACGCAACACACCCAAATTGATGGATACTTCCAACACAGACATTCTCGAGCTGAAAGAGAAAATGGGAGAGCTGATCA
Source organism: Lathyrus oleraceus (assembly GCF_024323335.1). Taxonomy (NCBI): domain Eukaryota; kingdom Viridiplantae; phylum Streptophyta; class Magnoliopsida; order Fabales; family Fabaceae; genus Lathyrus; species Lathyrus oleraceus. The sequence continues at coordinate 235,403,994 of NC_066580.1, read as the reverse complement.
ATATTATGCAAAGGTTCGCCTTGGGGCAGAAGGCGTTGGTTGAGAAAGTGGAAAAGCTCGAGCGGGCTTCGACTGCCAACAGTGGTAACAACCTTGAGGGGGTCTCCAACAGTGGTCTTGGTGGTTCTAGGGATGGTGGTGATCTCAGGAGGAAGGCTGCTGATGATGTGGTAATCAATAATGCTGGAGGCTTTGGTGCTGCCACAGGTGGTGGACCCGGTAATATGGGCAATAATGTGAAGGTTAATCAGTTCCCTCCTTTCCTGGAAGCCCTGGAAGATAAAGAAGCGGATCAATTCTCCATGCTTAATGAACCATTCGGCCAGTACGGTGCCCAACCGCCAAACAAGGAAATTCAGGTGCTGGTGGACAAGATAAGGGCTCTGGAAAGCCATGCTACTCCGGGGGTTGTCAATATGTCGAACATGGGGCTGGTGGAGGGGATTGTGATCCCACAAAAGTTCAAAGCGCCTGCGTTTGATAAATATAATGGGAGTTCTTGCCCGGAAACTCATCTCCAGGCCTTTGTCCGGAAAATTTTTGCCTATACAACAGATCAGAAGCTCTGGATGTACTTCTTCCAAGATAGTCTGTCTGGTGGATCTCTTGAATGGTATACCGAGTTGAAGTCTTCGGATATCAAGAGCTGGCAGGATCTGGGAGATGCATTCTTTAAACAATATCAATTCAATGCTGACATGGCTCCTAGCCGTACCCAATTGCAGGGTATGTCTCAAAAGACGAATGAAGGGTTTAAAGAATATGCACAAAGGTGGAGGGAGTTGGCTTCCAGAGTTCAACCTCCGCTGGTGGATCGGGAGATGTTTGATATGTTTATGGGTACCCTGCAGGGGACCTTTGCTGAAAGGATGGTGGGTTGTCCCGTCACGGGCTTTGCAGACATTGTGGTGGCAGGGGAGAGAATTGAAAGTTGGCTAAGAATGGGGAAAATACAGGGAAATGCTCCGTCATCTGGGGTAAAGAAGCCATTTGGGAATGGTCAGTGCAAGAATGAGGATGAATCGAGTGCTGTGTATGCCTAGAGAGGACACGGTAGGGATCGTTACTACCAGCACACTGCTGCGGTAACCACCCCTGTTGGTAATCAGTCAGTACGACAGCAACATCAGCCACCTCAACAGAGAGCCGGGTACCAAGTGAGGGGAAAAAGGATTGATCGTCAGTTCGATAAGCCGCCCGTGACATATGCTGTTCTGTTTAAAAAGTTGATGGATCTTGGGTTGGTTCAGCCGAGGACGATGGCTCCGGTAAGATCAGATCAGAGGCCTCCTAATTATGATGAGAACGCCGCGTGTGAATTCCATTCTGGAATACCAGGGCATAACATTGAGGGCTGTAGAGCATTTAAGCATGTTGTCCAGGATCTGGTAGACTCCAAGGCCATCAATTTTGCACCATCACCGAATGTTAATACTAATCCCATGTCGGCATATGGTCAGGCGATGGTGGGTGCAATTGCTGAAGATTCGGATCACGCCTGTGCGGTAGGTGAAGAGAACGACAGTGACTGCGAGTTTGATGGTTAGATAAAACCGTGCGTACCAGGGATGGAAGTCCAGAACTGGAAGGCCTCAAAGATCATCACTGTCACTCATCCGGAAGAGTAATATTTCTGTTTTCAATTTTATTTGCATGAAAGCCATACGTTTTGCCCGAAACGTATTGGTCCATTGTAAGGGCCACCTCATGTGTTTCATTTTGCAACATTTTGCATCATTAATAAATGGATGTTTTTCACATTAAAAGCGGTGTTCCCTATTTTTCATTTATTTTTGCAGTTTTAAAATAAATAAAAAATGGCAATGTTTGTTTTCATTTTTCCCCTTTTTTTGATTTGTCTCGTTCCGACTTCGAAAAGTAATTCTCCGGATCTCATTGATAACAATTTGGTTACACCTCATATGACTTCGACAATCCGATCTATCATGCCGAAGAAGAAGGCGAAGAAGATTGTGATTTGCTGGAATTAGCCAAGTTGTTGAAACAAGAGGAGAAGGTGATTCAGCCGCATGAAGAGCGAGTTGAGATCGTTAATCCAGGCACCGAGAAGGTCAGGAAGGAAGTAAAAATTAGGGCCGTTTCAGAGGCGAGTCGGGAGCAAAATGGTAGCCCTGTTGAAAGAGCATGTGGATAACTTCGCCTGGTCGTGTCAGGATATGCCAGGGTCGGATACCGATGTCGTTGTACACAAGCTACCATGGAGAGAAGACTATCCTCTAGAGAAGCAGAACGCCGGTGCCACGTATCAGAGAGCCATGGTGACTTTGTTTCATGATATGATTCATCATGAAATCGATTGCTATGTTGAGGACATGATAGCAAAGTCCCAAACCAGAAGAGGGGCATCTGGCAGGCCGGGGCCAGTCGTTTGAACAGTTGAGATAATTCAGACTGAGGTTGAATTCGAATAAGTGCGCTTTCGGAGTGCGGTCCGGTAAATTGCTGGGGTTCATTGTAAGCGAGAAAGGAATCGAGGTTGATCCTGCTAAAGTGAAAAATAAGAGAAATGCCTGAACCGAGAACAAAAAAAGAGGTTCTTGGTTTCTTAGATAGATTGAACTGCATGTCATGGTTCACATCTCATCTAATAGCCACGTGTGAACCCATATTCAAGATGTTGAAAAGAAAAGATCAAACGGTCAGGTGGAATAATGATTGCGAAGGGGCATTGAGAAATAAAAGAATAAGTTGCAGGAGCCTCTGATTCTGACGTCTCTCTGTGGAGGGACGACCATCAATCTGGTACTTGACGGCCCTCGAGGGGTCTATGAGGTGTGTATTGAGTCAGCATGACGAGTCTTGTCGAAAAGAGCATGCAATTTACTTTAGCAAAAAGTTTACCGACTGTGAAACAATACATTCACTGTTCGAGAAAACTTGATGTACTTTGGCATAGGCTGCTCGCCGACTGAGATAGTGTATGCTGGTTCATACCACTTTGTGGATTTCCAAGATGGATCCGATCGAGTAAACATCGAGTTCCCTCCCAATCATTGTTCGATGTCCAGTAAACGTCGAGTTCCCTCCCAGTCATTGGTTAATGTCTGGTCGAGTTTTCTTTGGTGTCAGTAAACATCATTGTTCGATGTCCAGTAAACGTCGAGTTCCCTCCTAGTCATTGGTTAATGTCTGGTCGAGTTTTCTTTGGTGTCAGTAAACATCATTGCTCGATGTCCAGTAAACGTCGAGTTCCCTCCCAGTCATTGGTCAATGTCTGGTCGAGTTTTCTTTGGTGTCAGTAAACATCATTGTTCGATGTCCAGTAAACGTCGAGTTCCTTCCCAGTTGTCGCATCCGCGAAAAACAACCGGCGGGCTGAAACAAAAACAACACAGAGCCGCCACCGTGCGTTATTTATCCCAAAAGAGGGAAAGGAAACGCTCAGAGTAAACCTAGGAAAAGCATGCTCTCGAGACCAAAGAGAAAGGGTACGGGAGTCGGTTACGCAAGGGGAAGGTATTAGCACCCCTCACGTCCGTCGTACTCGACGGGATCCACGCTCTAAAAGAAAGAAAAGGTTGCTAAACAAACATCACACACACACACACACTGAAGACAACACAGGTGGGAGAAGAGGGGAGAGGGCTCGCTAGGACATCGCGTCCGATGCCTACGTATCTCGTCTGGAACGAGAATCAGAGCTGCCGTAGTTCGACTCACGCACGCCAAACAAGACACACACAAACACAGGCAAACCTGGAACCCGAACGCAAATCGCTGGACTTACATCGGCTTCCGAACCAAACAAACACATTCAGGATACGGACAGCCAATCGCTGGGCTTACATCCATATCCTGACACACAAGAGGGTTAACAAGCAAACAAGCTACTAAGGAGTCGGGAACTCGAGCCTAGCAGCTGTCAAGCAAACACACATACAAAAAAGAAAAAAAGTGCCCGGAGAGACCTCGCACGGTCTCCTGCCTACGTACCTCATCTGGTATGAGGATCAGGGCGACGTAGTTCCCCTGAACGGGAAAGAAATTCTAACCAGATACAAAGGGAGACACACTACTAGGGAGCTGGACTCGAGCCTAGATGTTATCATGCATCATTGCCCTATGTTATGGTTTCTATCCTAACTTACACAGGCTGCAAGCTAATCCTAACCAGGAAAAAGCAAAGCATGCAAGCATAAACAAAACAAAGCAAACATTCCAAATAGCACACACTATATCCAGTCAAAGCGGGCTCAAACAAAGGGTTAGACTGCCAAGGCAAGTCACCTGTATCCGGGTGGTGTTCGCTCTTAACCCTGACATTGAGAGTCAGGGTGAAGCAGATGAGAGGTGAGTGAAGATGAGACTCCACAGCTCTTATCCCTGGCCAGGGAGAGCTTCAGACAAAGGAGTGTGGGTTCAGAAAGTAGGAACCCTTCTACACTCATGACTCTGACTCAACTGTTCTTGGGTTAATGTCCCAATGCATCAACACATTGGTGTGAGCAGAGGGACGACTCAACAAGAATAGCAGGGGATGGATTGCACATCCCTTGGGTTCTGCCAATTGCCTTAATCAAGGTCTTTTCCTGCTTGGGGACAAAGTTAAACAATCACAAACATCGCCTCTTAAGGAGGACTTCAGACAGTTGTCTGGCTAAATAACAAGCCAGGTCTTCCAGACTACATGGAGACAAGAGAGTCTACCTCAATTGGTTTATACAACCAAGCAGCAGCACAAAGCAAGTTCAAAGATGAACTGTTAGCGACTAAAGTACCTGAAATCAATCTAATTCAGTCAGTATACCAATCACAGAGTCAAAACAGACAAGATAAGAATCAACAGACAACACAATCAATCACATGTGCAAAGCACAATCAACTCAAGTGAGCCAAGCATCCTACAAAATCAACAAGTTAGTTCACAACAAGCATATAAACCGAACTCAATCAACTTGCATTAATCTCCTTTTAAAACATTTGCTTCTTCAACCTGAAAATCACATTCAAATGTGAGAAACAAGACCACTAGGACAAGCCTAGGGTCCAAAGGAGATGAAAAATTCAAAACAGCAAGTGAAAATTAATCAAAACCAAGATTTATCAAGCAAAAAGAGAATCCAATTGGTCTCACACCAAAACTATGCACCAAATCCATTTCATATTCAAAACATGTCAAACTATGCATTTTGGAAACACATTAGAGCAAACAGAATGATCACAATCAAATCAATATCAAAACAGCTCAATAAATTCCACAAAAACTCCAGCCTAAACAGAACACATTCAATGAGTAGCATATCAAATTTCATGCTATTTGGACAAGTGGAAGTAGGGAAATTAAATTCACTAAGTCCAGACAAGTTCAAGTAAGCTCATACATGGTATCAAAACAAGCACCAACTTCAACCAATCATAAAACAGTGACAAAACATGATAAATGAATGGGACCAAAGCCAAAATGAAGTTAAACATGTTAATAACCACTCCACAAAATTTCATCTTCATGTGACAAGGTATGAGAATTTTACAAGGCATGTAAGTAGACCACTCAAGAAAAACCTAAAAATGACTAAACAGCAAACAAAAATCCCAATCAAATCGGAAATGGATCAACAAATCCTACAAAAAATCATGTTTGAACCTAACATCTAGATGGAATCACATGCAAAAATCCAGGGCAAAAGACAAAGCATAGGCATGGAAACAAAATTCATGAACATGGCATAACATAGTGTGACACACATTGTCACACTCAAATTGATCACATCATATCTCTCTAACCAGAAACTCAAAATTAGAAAACTATACATCAAAATCACCAGAAAAGAGTCAAGAATGTGCATATAAAATTTCAAGCATTTTGGATAAGGAATCAAGATTGCATGATCAAAATGGTGAGACATACACACAAAGCATACATTCAATCAAACCCTAGGCATTTTATTTTTTCACCCATGCACAAAAATATTAAAAATCACCATAAAAAGCTACACATCACAAGGAGAATGATGCAAAAAGTCTCACCAAATTTGGACTAAAAATGAATTGCTTATGAATTTTTGAAGATCATTGATCAAAAAGAAATGAAATTGAAAAAAGAAATGAAATAAACATGAAATAATATTCAACAATGGCAATTTCGTAAATATCTGGCAACGAAGCTAAAACGCGGCGTTCCATTTTAAACGCTGGCGACACGCTATTGGCTAATGGAAGCGGGAAACAGAAAATTCAAACGCGAGCCAGGCCAATCAGATCTAAACGCGTTTCTGAACGTGTTTTTCAACATTCATCAACATCAGAATTTCCAGAAAATTCCCATGGACAAATTTCAACCAAAATCATCGTGCTATATATCAAAATGATCGGCGTTCAACATACATCACGAATATGGCAAGCATTTGACCTAACTCTAATCATACTTCACGGATCGAACGAAAATAGGTTTCACCTCCAAACTTAAATTCAAGATTTCTCACTCGATTCTCAACAAAAATCAATTCTACAAGTTGCAGTGCACTCTATGAACTTAGATCTATAAGAACCATATCATGATTTGAGCAATTAAGGAGATCGAGTTCTAACCGTGTGGTGATGGCAGCAGTTGAAATCGTGAGTTTCCAAGCCTCTAATGCCAAAACAGATGAAGATTGATGATGTCGAAGATGATTGAAGGAGGTCTTGCAGCTCAATTGTGCACCAGGTTAAAGAACTTTCAATTTGCCATGGATGAGCTTGCTTTCAACAGTCCAATTCCTCAATGCTTTGCCACGATTTTGATGAAACAGATCCTCAATGACACATGTAGATGATGGATCCAACAAGAAACAGCCAAAAGATTGATGAATTCAATGAGAAATGATGAAAAAAGTGTGAAATTTTTTGGAGAGAATTGAGAGGTTTTTGGAGGGAAAGTTTGTTAGATCTGAAATTGTGAAATGTCATTATGATTTCTGTTACAATTAACATCTTATACCATGCCCTAATCCATTTGCTAATCACAATTAACAAAATTGGAGTGAATTAGCACAAATGCAATTTATGTGTAATGGCCAAAATATCCTTTTCATTATCAGTCAATGTAACAGTGTAAAACCAGTGCAAACAAGTCATATTGGATATTTGGAATGTGTTGGAATTGGTCTTGTATGGAAATCACATGTATTTTGGAAATTGACCTTTTTTCCCACCAATTTTCAAATGGTTCACTTGAAAAATGAATTTTTGTTATGATGATTTTTGATGAAATATGAGGATGCATCATGAAAGTACATGTAAAATGTGGTTTTCTCAAAGAAAGATCACCCAATTTGGCCATTCCATTCAAAAGTTATGCCACTTTGAATTTCAACATTTTTGGAAAATGATTTGATCATAACTTGCCAACCACACATGAGAAATTCATGTTCTTGGACTTTTTGGAAAGGTGAGAGCAAGATCTACAACTTTCATGTTGGACAAAATTTCATTTGAAGCATTTTTGGACATGTAATTTCAAGGAGAAAAACTTTCCATTTTTGGCAGTTTTCAATTACAGGTCACCTACTATTTTTGGAAACTTTTCATCTGACTTTATTTTCTTCATTCTTGATGTTTGAAATGTCAAATGAAACTTGTTTAGACATGAATGAAGTGTATCTAACTCTCTCCCACCTCCAAATCCATCATTTCAGGCACAGTTGACCACAGTTGACTTTTCTGACTGATAGATGAATTTGGCTATGCACTGATCCACTTGACCCTCAATCTCCTGATGAAATGGCTCAATGATGAAACCCTAGCTTCCATAAGCTCCATACAACCATATGATGATCCCCATATCCATTGTAGACCCCATCTCCTTGCCAAGCCCTGATTGGCCCAATGTAGATGATTCAACTGATTAGGGTTGACCAGTGGTCAAAACCCTAATCCCAAGGTATCTGATCAATCCCTTGGATGATATCAATACCATGATGATGATGTACCATTTCACCCAAGATCAAGCTCAATCTCCTTGAGAAACCATGAAACCCTAATTTGTACCACACATCCTCAGATGATTAATGATCAATTCAATGAAACCCTAGCTTGCATACATCAACCTTTTTATCTTCTGATCAAGACTTAGGAGGATGATTTGCACATAGTAGCCACATGATATGCCAAGATGCAATGACTAATGACCTACAAATGATATACAAAAATGCAAAGCTAGTCCCAAGAGAGGAGGGCAAATTTTGAGGTGTTACAGCTGCCCCTATTCAATCCACTGTGAACCTGTCGATATGAATAGCCTCGGCTTTCAGATGACCAGGATGAAGAGTGATTGAATACCAAGAACAGACGAACAATTTGCACTCTGATGGGAAAATAACTAACAATGCCGGTCAGGATTGGCAAAGAAGTAATCTTGAAAGAAAAATCCATCTGGTATGGAGAAAGTCGGCCTGATCACCGAAACAACAACGTCGACTTGGATACCAAAATAAATGGTAATACAGGGATAACCATGGCCTGAATACCACACATCCGCTGGGGATTATGATCTCTTTTTAATGCTTTTCTTGAACCCCGAAATTTTCTTTCGTGCAAATGATCCCGGATCATTGCATTTGAACCCCGACACCTTGTTTGCCAACATAATGAACCCCATTCTCCATTTGAACCCCAGTCGCCTGACGATAACTTGTGATCGCCATTGTGAACCCCGTTCTCCAGAAAATGCCTCAACATTTCCCTTTCTCCGTTTGAACCCCGCTCTCCGCTTTCTTGTGATAATTCCGCTGGCAACGTCGGAAATAACACCAAACACCACTCTGAGGGCGACCTATCAGAGGGTACACCTTCACAAAAGGAAGGTAACATGTGCATCTCTTCCTCAGAAGACACCCATAACGACTTCCAGTGGCCTCAGCCAAAGTCTAAGGTGACACATGAACAGAAGATAATTCTGAGGACCTCATCCCGGATATAATCTTCAACTCCAATCTCCACTTGGACCCCATTCTCCAGAAAATGCCTCAACACTTCCTTCTCTCCATTTGAACCCCGATCTCCAGAAAATGCCTCAACATCTCCCTTTCTCCAATTGAACCCCGATCTCCAGAAAATGCCTCAACATCTCCCTTTCTCCAATTGAACCCCGATTGTCGCACTGATCGCATAACGTCCTTTGATTTTATTTCCATCTCCGTCCGACGGAAAAAATTCCTCCAGTATCGCACTACTGGAGAACATTGCTGATCTGACATCACGATGCTAAACTCCTCAGAGTAACACCTTCACCCTCGGGCAAAACCAAATCTCAAACGGTAACCACGACTTGAGTCGCGCTGATCGCGTAACATTCCCATCTCTGTCCGACAGAAAAGTTTCCTCCAGTATCGCACTACTGGGGAAGTACTGTTGATAAAAACGGTGCCAAACTCCTCGGAGCAACACCTTCACCCTCGGGCAACCACCTCTCAAATGATAACCACGGTCTGAGGCTAGCTCATGCTTGCAATATGATGCATGATTGATTTTTCTACGTAATGCTCCATACTTATGGAAATGCTACGCGATTCATTATACAATATGATATGCTTATCTACATGATGAATGTATAAAAAGTATCCCCCTCAAGGGACTCTTCTGGGGAGCTCGAGACACTCTACTGAGGAACTCGCCACCACTCCAATTTCCGCCCTGCTGGGGAATAGCACTGCTGCTGGGAAAAACGCAACCCTTGCTGGGGATAACCTCCTTTGCACCCGATCCGCTTGGGGAATTGCTGGGGAAAGATCCACCAGCGCTCTCTGGGGATACACCAGTCTTTGACTTGCTGGGGATATCAATCCCGACTCTGTTTGGGAAACCACCACCCACAGATACTTCCGCTGGGAAAACTGCAACCTTCAGGCCTGGCGACTGGGGAAGCATCGGTCTGAAACCTGCTGGGGGATAACCATCCGGACCCTGCTAGGGAAGCCACAAACCTTGAATCTGCTGTGGAGTTAGTCCTTCCGACTCCGCTTGGAGAGATGAGGAAAATCTGATACCGAACACCCGTCGACTCGTCGACCCCTTGGTATTCATATCCAACTCCCATGTCAGTTTTCCAATTTTGAGAACTCCCAGACTCGTCTGGACTTTTCTGCTCCATCATCTTGTATTCAAAATCGCTCCGCGCTCGACGGAGAGCGAACTCCTGGGACTTATACAGACTTTTCAATTTTCAGACTTTGAAGAGTCTTCTTGATTAATATCCAGGATCGTCGTACGTCCTTCCGTCGTCCTTTCACCATTCTTCCATTCATTCGTCCCTGACTGAACTCCATGGGGATTGTTTTGTCAACCGCTTCCACATCAGAACCTGCAAGTGAGTGAAAATACCTAACAGCACCTGCAAAAGAGATCGTTAGATAAAATCGTGCCCCCGGCGTGTCAAGATTTCAACACTTGGGTCACTCAACCTTCCAAATAAGATTTCAAGTTTTCAATCTTATAAACATGCATTGGAAGGGACCTGTATGTCTTGAAATGCAAAGATTCGTTATCAAAATAATCGGATGTTTTTGCAATCAAAGCGGTAATGAAAAACAAAAACAAAAGTATTTGACTGAATACGCACTTTATTGATTGAAAAAGTGTGACTCAAATTGAGCAATACAAAGGAAGCAATTCCTGAAAAGAGGTAATTGCGCACAAAAGGAAAAATCTATCCTAATGGCAATGTGAAACCCGTGATCTCATCAAGTTCCAACTCGGTTACACCCCATATGTCCTCAGACTCTCCGTGCTTTCTGCCTTCTGAACAAGACGATTCTGACTGATCCCTACCGGGTATTATCCATGATGCCTTAACCAAAGCGCAAACGATCCTGCCAGACGCAGTTGTTCGTTTGAATCCCTCTTTTGCCTGGACCGCCCTTTCGGGTTTTCAGTCCACCGGGATACCCTTTTTTGCCCAAGTCGCCTTTTCAGGTTTTCGACTTGCCGGGTGTACAGTTCTTTTCTTTTTATCCCTAATTTTTGCCGGAACCTCTTCTTTCTGTCTTTTGGTTCGCCGGGATGCCCATTCTTGCCTGGACTCTTTTATTCTTTTTTGTCCAGCGGGTCTCTTTATACGAAGTATTTTTTAACTGCGTCCGCATTCACAGGGGATGGAAAATCCTCGCCATCCATGGTCGTTAGCAACAAGGCTCCACCAGAGAAAACCTTCTTGACCACGAATGGACCTTCATAATTGGGTGTCCATTTGCCCCTTCGATCGTTTTAAGGAGGAAGGATCCTTTTCAGCACCATATCACCTACGTGATATACCCGAGGTCGTACCTTTCTGTCAAAAGTACGCTTCATTCGTTGCTGGTATAACTGCCCATGATAGATGGCTGCCAGTCTCTTTTCCTCAATCAGGCTCAACTCTTCGTACCGGGTCCTTACCCATTCCGCCTCTTGCAATTTCACGTCCATCAGGACTCTCAAAGAGGGAATCTGAACCTCAACCGGTAGCACGACTTCCATTCCATATACCAATGAGAAAGGCGTTGCCCCAGTAGATGTACGCACCGACGTTCGATACCCATGTAACGCAAACGGCAACATCTCATGCCAGTCTTTATAGGTCACCACCATCTTTTGCACAATCTTCTTAATATTCTTGTTGGCTGCCTCAACCGCCCCATTCATCTTCGGACGATAGGGAGAAGAATTGTGATGTTCAATCTTGAATTCCCGGCACAATTCCGCCATCATTTTGTTATTCAAATTAGAACCATTATCAGTAATGATTCTCTCGGGAACCCCGTATCTGCAAATGATGTCTCTCTTGAGAAACCTGGCAACGACCTGCTTCGTCACGTTCATATAAGAGGCTGCTTCCACCCACTTGGTGAAGTAATCAATAGCCACTAATATGAATCGATGCCCATTCGAAGCCGTAGGCTCAATCTTTCCAATCATATCAATGCCCCACATAGCGAACGGCCACGGAGACGACATTAAGCTCAACGGATTCGGAGGCACGTGCACCTTGTCAGCATAAATCTGGCATTTATGACACTTCCACACGAAATTAAAACATTGGGCCTCCATTGTCATCCAGTAATAGTCTGCCCTCAGCAGCTTCTTTACCATCGCATTCCCACTGGCATGGGTACCGAACGATCCTTCGTGAACCTCTTTCATCAATTGGCTTGCTTCTTTATCATCAACACATCTGAGCAAGACCCAATCGAAATTCCTCTTGTACAGAACCCCATCCTTATTCAGGTAGAACACCATGGCCAACCTCCGCAGAGTCTTTCGGTCCTTCTTGGATGCTCCCTCAGGATATTCTTGAGTCTCTAGATAGCGCTTGATATCGTAATACCACGGCTTCTCATCATCAGGCGCTGTATCAACAGCAAACACATAAGCCGGTCTATCTAGACGACCTACCTCAACACTGGGGAACTGATTCCACCACTGCACTTTAATCAAGGCAGCCAGAGTGGCCAAAGCATCTGCCAAAGGATTCTCCTCTCTAGGCACATGATGCATCTTCACCTTGATGAAAAACGTCAACAATCTCCTCGTATAATCCCGGTATGGAACTAAATGAGACTGATGCGTATACCATTTTCCGTTAACCTGATTTACAACCAGAGCTGAATCTCCATAGATGACGAGGTTCTTGATTCTCAAATCAATCGCCTCTTCAATCCCCAATATACAAGCTTCATATTCAGCCACGTTGTTGGTGCACTCAAATGTTAGCCGGGCAGCAAAAGGAATGTGGGATCCTTTCGGCGTAACCAAAACAGCACCAACACCGCTACCATTCACGTTAACGGCCTCATCAAACATCAGAATCCATTCGGATTCAGGGTCAGGCCCCTCCTCCGGGATTGGTTCCTCGCAATCTTTCGATTTGAGAAACATGATGTCCTCATCAGGGAATTCAAACTTCATCGGTTGATAATCATCAATGGGTTGCTGAGCGAGGTAATCAGACAATACACTCCCCTTGATTACTTTCTGAGAGGTATACTGTATATCATATTCTGTCAAAATCATTTTCCATCTCGCAACCCGTCCGGTCAATGCTGGCTTCTCAAAAATGTACTTGATTGGATCCATCTTGGAAATCAATAAAGTTGTATGAACCAGCATATACTGCCTTAGTCGGCGAGCAGCCCAGACCAAAGCACAACAAGTTTTCTCGAGCAGTGAATATCTTGTTTCACAGTCGGTAAACTTTTTGCTAAGGTAGTATATGGCATGCTCTTTTCGACCAGACTCGTCATGCTGCCCCAATACACACCCCATAGACCCCTCGAGGACTGTCAGGTACAGGATTAACGGTCTTCCCTCCACAGGAGGCATCAGAATCGGAGGCTCCTGCAAATACTCTTTTATCTTTTCAAATGCCGCTTGGCAATCATTATTCCACCTTACCGTTTGATCTTTTCTCAACAACTTGAATATTGGTTCACACGTGGCTGTTAGGTGAGATATGAACCGTGAGATATAGTTCAATCTACCTAAGAAACCACGAACCTCCTTCTCTGTCCTCGGTTCAGGCATTTCTCTTATTGCTTTTACTTTTGCAGGATCAACCTCGATTCCTTTCTCACTTACAATGAACCCCAGCAATTTACCGGACCGCACTCCGAATGTGCACTTGTTCGGATTCAACCTCAGTCTGAATTGTCTCAGCCGGTCGAACAACTTGGCCAGATCTACCAAATGCCCCTCTTCTGTTTGGGACTTTGCTATCATGTCATCAACATAGCATTCAATTTCATGATGAATCATATCATGAAACAAAGTCACCATGGCCCTCTGATAAGTAGCACCGGCGTTCTTGAGACCGAATGGCGTCACCTTATAACAAAAAGTGCCCCATGGTGTGATGAACGTTGTTTTCTCCATATCATCTGGCGACATTTTGATTTGATTATAGCCAGAAAAGCCATCCATGAAGGAAAACACCGAGAATTGAGCCGTATTATCTACCAACACATCAATGTGAGGTAGTGGAAAATCATCCTTCGGGCTAGCTCTATTCAGATCTCGGTAGTCTACACACATTCTCACCTTCCCATCCTTCTTCGGGACTGGCACGATATTCGCAACCCATGGCGGATAATTAGTGACAGCAAGGAAACCAGCATCCCACTGCTTCTGCACTTCTTCTTTAATTTTCATCGCCATATCAGGTCGAGTTCTGCGCAACTTCTGCTTCACTGGAGGACAATCTGCTCGCAACGGTAGCTTGTGCACAACAATATCGGTATCTAACCCTGGCATATCTTGATAAGACCAGGCAAAGATGTCGACATACTCTTTCAATAGTGCTCCCAATCTGCTCTTGACACTTGCCTCCAAAGCAGCCCCGATTTTCACCTCTTTCTTGACCTCGTCGGTACCCAGATTCACTGTTTCAATCTGCTCTTCATGCGGCTGAATCACCTTCTCCTCTTGTTTCAACAACCTGGCTAACTCCCCTGGCAGTTCACAATCTTCTTCGTCTTCTTCTTCAGCATGATAGATCTGACTGTCGAAGTCATACAAGGGTGTAACAGGATTGTTATCAATGAGATCCGGAGAATGATCGCATCTGCATGAATGCTGATTCATGCATTGCTTTAGAACCGGAACGAGACAAATTGAAAAAGAAAAATGAAAACATTGCCATTTTTATTTTGTTTTTATTTTTAAACTGCGAAAATAAATGAAAAACTGGGAACACCGCTTTTAACTGAAAAACATCCTTTTATTGATGATGCAAAATTGCAAATTTAAACATGAGGTGGCCCTTACAATGAACCATTACGTGTCGGGCAACACGTATGGTTTTCATGCATATAAAATCAAAAAACAGGAAAATATTACTCTTCCAGCAGAGTGACCCGGATGATCTTTTCAGCCTTCCAGTTCTGGAGTCCCATCCCTGGTGCGCAAGGCTTTATCCATTGGTCTATTTCACAGTCACTATCAGCTTCATCACTTATCATGCAGATGTGATCCGGATCCAGCATTCCGGCACTAGTGAAGGTTATTGACGTACGGCGTCCTCTGCCTTGTCCAAATGAGCCTCTGCCAGGCTGGTACCCCACTCCGAAGCGGTCTTTCTTTGCAGAGATATCCATCATCCTGCCCCAACCAGGAGCCTCTCCATTCTTCACCACCTCAGCGGCCTGTTTGTACGAAGCAATGGACGGTTTCTCCTCCTCTTTTGCAAACAGAGCATTCTCCACCCTGACGGTTTCAAATGCTTGACTTGGTGTCTCCCAGATTTCGCCGTCCATTTCAACGTACTTGAATGAGGACAAGTGGCTGACGAAGATGTCCTCTTCTCCGCACACAGTGACAACCTGTCCTTCCCAAATATATTTCAGCTTTTGGTGCAAAGTCGAGGTCACTGCCCCAGCAGCATGAATCCACGGCCTACCCAACAAGCAACTGTATGCCGGCTGAATATCCATGACATAGAAAGTCGACTTGAACACCTCTGGGCCTATCTTCACAGGAAGCTCAACCTCTCCGAACACGGCCCGCTTCGACCCATCGAACGCCCTTACTATCAAATCAGTCGGAGTCAGAATCAGCCCGTCACAATTCAACTTTGCCAGAGCCTTCTTTGGCAACACATTCAATGAGGAGCCGGTATCAACCAGCACATGCGACAGCACGGCTCCTTTACACTCCATTGCGATGTGTAACGCCCGGTTATGATTTCTCCCATCCACAGTCAGGTCCATGTCTGTAAAACCCAACCCATGGCTGGCATGCACATTAGACACGACCGTCTCCAACTGGTTTATCGTTATCTCCTGAGGAACATAGGCCTTCTTCAAAATTTTCAATAGAGCCTCTCTATGCCCCTCAGAGCTTAACAGCAAAGATAGAATCGAGATTTTGGAGGGAGTTTGCTGTAGATGGTCCACAAGCTTGTACTCAGACTTCTTGATGATCCTTAAGAATTCTTCTGCATCATCATCAAGCTTTTCTTTCGACCCAACCGGCGCCGGTGTCACTACTGAAGTACTATCATTCACTACTGCTTTCCCTTTCGCCCTGGCTAAAGCCTCGACCTTTTCTTTTTTCTCTTTCTCTCCTTCTCCTCCCCTCAACGCGTCCGGAGCAAACAATCTTCCACTACGAGTGAAACCGCTGGTACCGGCATTATCCACCTTTGAAATGGTGGTTTCACTTGCAGTCTGATCTTCTACCTTCTCACCATTACAATACACTTCTCCACCATAATGCCAAGGCACGGCATCATCTTTGTCATACGGAATTGGTCCAGGTACCGTGATGGTAACTGGAGCCGCCTCAGCTAGAGTTGACAAATCCACCGGGTCAAAATAAATTGTTATGGTGGAGACCTCATCTTTTCCCTTATCAGCCTTCTCAATCAGAATACTTCCATTGTCCATCAGACCCTGGACAGTCTTCCTCAATAGTTCACACCCATTCTGAACAACAGTGCACTCAGCACAATCATCATTACAGCCCGGATTGACCCCATTCAACAACAACTGCCTCTTAACCTCAGCCAGAGGAGTCTTCAACTGATCAACCCTCAACAACCCGATTCGGCCCTCCTCAGAGATAGCATTCACCCCCCTTTGACCATGCGCGGGCATGGGATTAGCATTGACGTTGGGAGATGGTGCAAAGTTGATCGCTTTCGAATCCACCAGGTCTTGAACTACGTGCTTAAAAGCTTTGCAGTTCTCTATGTTATGTCCGGGCGCACCTGAGTGAAACTCACATTTGGCATTTTCATCATAGTTGGCTGGCCTTTGATCAGGTCTCAAAGGTGCCAGAGTCCTTAGCTGTACCAACCCCAAGTCCATCAATTTCTTCAACAGAAAAGAATAAGTCACAGGTGGCCTGTCAAACTGACGGTCGTTCATTCTTCCCCGCACCTGATAACCAGCCCTCTGAGGCCTCTGTTGAAATGGTTGTCTTTGCTGTTGAGGTTGTTGTTGTTGCTGCTGTTGTTGTTGATTATCAGCAGGAATAGTTACTGCAGCAGTGTGTTGGAAGTAACGATCCCTACTGGGTCCCCTCTGAGCGTAGACCGCGCTGGTATCACCTTCTTTCTTTCTCTGGCCATTACCGAAGGGCTTCTTCGACCCTAAAGACAAAACACTACCCTGTATCTTCTCGAGCTTCAGCCAGCTCTCAATCCTCTCACCAGCCACCACTATGTCTGAAAAGTTGGTGACCGGACAGCCCAACATTCTCTCGACAAATGCCCCCTGCAGGGTCCCCATGAAGAGATCAGACATCTCTCTGTCAACAAGTGGAGGTTGCACTCTGGCAGCCAACTCCCTCCATCTCTGAGCGTATTCTTTAAATCCCTCATTATTCTTCTGAGACATACCCTGCAGCTGGGTACGACTCGGAGCCATATCAGCATTGAACTGATACTGTTTAAAGAAAGCGTCCCCAAGATCTTGCCAATTCTTGACATCTGAGGACTTGAGCTTGGTGTACCACTCCAGTGAGCCTCCAGACAGGCTGTCCTGGAAGAAATACATCCACAGCTTTTGGTCCATGGTGTATGCAGAGATCTTACGGACAAACGCTTGCAAATGAGTCTCGGGGCAGGAACTCCCATTATACCGATCAAATGTGGGCGCTTTAAATTTCTGCGGGATCACAATCCCCTCCACTAGCCCCATATTTGACATGTTGACCACCCCAGGAGTGGCATAACTTTCCAATGTTCTGATCTTTTCAGCCAGCAGCTGAATCTCTTTATTCTGTGGTTGGGCACTGTATTGACCGAACGGTTCGTTGTGCATCGAGAACTGATCGGCCTCTCGGTCTTCCTCTCTGTCGTCCTCAACCCCGAAGAATGGAGGGAACAGACTGTCCTTCATATTCTGACCCGGTTGACCACCCGCAGCACCAAAACCAGCAGCGTTGTTCACTATACCCACGGTTGTCCTTTTACCCCCATCTCGAGAACCACCCAGCCCCTGGTTGGAGACACCATCCAGGTTTACACCGCTATTTGCCGCTGAAGCCCGCTCGAGCTTCTCAACTTTATCAGCTAGAGCCTTCTGACCAACTGCAAAACCTTGCATGATGTTGATCAGCTCATTCATCTTGTCCTTCAACTCGAGGATATCTGTGTTCGGGAGATCCATTAGTCTGGGAGTATTGTGTCTCGTAAAGTATCTGTGAGGACGGGTTGAGTGCAAAGGTACAACTCTGTGAGCACGAGCAATGATTCCTGAAACAATCAAGCACGTTAGCAACAGATACCTGCAAAACAAAACACAAGTTATTATGATCATGCATGAATGCAGTGTTTATCCATATGAGAAACACTTTGTCTCTCGATCCTGGCTTCATTGAGACAAATAATAATCCGGCAGCAATATTCTGACATTCAGCATTTGATTTCATCATACAGACCAGAGATATATGATTTAGCAAAATATCCCCAACCATGTGTGTGTGCTGTGTGAGTGCATACGGGAAAGCAAATAAAGCTTGAAGATCAACCACTGAATGAAAATAACCATCACATAGCAAAATGCACAATAAGTGCCATAGTCATACATCACAGCTAATACAAATCTCCAGAATCGGGAAAGAAATACAAGCAAAATGAATTCCGTCAACAAGCCTGACGGTAATCCACACAAATAATAAAGCTAGCCTGATGAGGGTCCCCCAGACGGCCCTATCTCATCAACCATCTTCGCGAACTCTGCGGCGAACCTGAGCTCGGTGTTCTCCTGCTGTAATCTCCCCACCTCTTTCTGATGAATCTTCATCTGCCTGAAGTAATGATCTCTCTCAGCCATGTAATGATCTCTCTCGACGATGATCTTCACATTCTCTGTTTCCTTGGTCTTCAGCTTGGCCTCCCACTCAGCAATGAGAACTCGGACCTTGTCATCCCTCTGATCCCTCACGAGAATTTGCCTCCTCTTCTGATCTTCAATGACCTTTGAAGCCCTAGCCAATCTCTCTTTGGTGATGTCATGCTCCTTTGTTGAAGATGCCAAAGCCTGACTGACCTTCCCATAGTAGGCAGTATCCATTTCAAAGCGCTTTGCTTCCAGGGCATGTCGCTTGTCTTGATCTTCCATCTTCACTCTGATCTCCTGGTTGGCCGTCTGAATCCGAGCAACACTCATCTCCAATTCAGCTTTCTCCGCTAGCAACTGATCTCTGGCTCTCTTCATCTCGAGGAATTCTTCCATACTGACAGAAGAACACGGACCCTCAATCATAGGACACCAAGGATCACCTCCCGGAAATGGTAGATGTGTGATCTCAATCCTCTTCCGAAGCCAATCATCGAATAGAGGAAAATACCGGCTATTGACCTTGCCAAAAGGAACCTTGCCCTTTCTTTGAATGTTACGCCATGACCCAGACACTTGCATCAACTTGGCCTGATTGCCCTCAACTGGGAAGTAAAAGGACTCCTGAGTCTCACACTCAAGGGGAGGAATCTCCATAGCGAATCCCATCTGTCTCCTAAGAAGCGTTGGGTTGTAATTAATGCAACCTTGAACTCCTATAAGAGGCACATTGGGAAAATCCCCACAGCTATATATAAAATTCCGTCCAGCCAAACCATTATGAGTCCATGCTATATCGTCAGCCCGCAAACCCATCAATCTGACCGACCACTTGACCGAAGGATCAAGAGAAGCAAAAACACCTCGGGAAGGCAAATACCCCATAAACCATCTGAACAGCATCTGAGCACAACACCTGATCAAACCACCACGTCTCTTCTCATTCCTGTTATGAACCGAGTAATAGACATCTCCGACCAGAGTAGGAATGGGGTTCCTCTGCATGAACAATCTGATGGCATTATGGTCCACAAAGCTCCTCTGATTAGGAAACAGAATAACACCATAAATGCTCACAGCAACCAAAGCACAAACCGTCTTCCAATTACCCGCAACAGCATATTCCTTGGCTTTGGCCTCCAAGAAACTCAAATGAAATCCAGGTAACTTTCCTTTCTCCTTCAAACCCTCCTTGGTCACTTCCGGACTCAAATAAAGAGCACGGGAAATCCCAAGGACGTCGGGCTCTCCCCTAATAGCACAGAAAGGAATCTGATCTCGGATCTGAATACCCAGAATACTAACATAATCCTCCATCAGAGGTCCCAACAAATAGTCCGGGAAGACAAAACATCTTAGACCCGGGTCATAGAACTGGAGAAGAGTATGAACGGCGCTCTTGTCACTGTCGGTGAGCCTGAAAACCATCTTTAGAATACTACCGTATGACTCTCTGAACATCCCTACATGGTCGGGCATAATCAATGCGATCACATCTCTCAACTCATCAATCTCTGGGTTGAAGAAGCTGTAGACAACATCGTCCTTCAAACCGGTCCTCATATTTGAGCAAGAAGTCTCTCAACCAGGATCTCGATAAAAATGTCCCTGCATATGGATAAACATGTGTTAGATGCAGGTAAATGCAAAATGTGATGATGCTGATGAATGAATGCAATGCATTGCCATCCTCCAAGTCATCTGATCATTTGTTGCATTGAAACCCTGATTTCTGAACTGATCACAACCATCTGAAGGAATATGTAACCACAAATCCACCTCAAGGGTTCCGAAATAAACGGAAGATACATCACCATCATCATCAGACAAACTCTGAGCAGATAACCTCAATCCTCTGAATCGGCCCGGGGAATCCTGAAATAAACGGATCCCCACTGATAAATAACACGGACAGCACTTCGGCGCCTCAGAAAGAAATGGCCATAAATCCGACTTATAAATAGGACTCTGATCAACGGAACCAAAAGTCACCATCTGATCACCATCTGTAAGAATCACCCTCCCCTCACAGGTAAATTCTAATCAGGTTATCCTAAGGCGGATAATAGTCTCGACAATCGGGCAGAGATACTCAATGGGTTTGCCCTTTCGGGTGTGCCATTGTAGCTCTCCTGGGATCGTCTAAACCAAAGATCCGGGAAATGATCGGTCACCAGAGTCAACAGTTCAGATGAAGTCACTCAACCAAAGTGGATACTCCACAGAGGAAAAGCCCCCTCAAAAGAACCTCGTCCGGCTTGTGGTATGTCACGTTACAACAATATGCTGATAAAGCAAATGAGGAACGTGAGACCACACTAATCCTAGGTGTATACTCGGGCCTGGGTTTTAGCCCCACTCAGAACACCCACCCCAAAACAGAGGAACCACCTGCACAGAGGACGGCAACATGATAGTATGATGCATGCAAATATTTATGCAAATATATACACAGTCAGAATAATAAATGCAATAAATAAAGCGGCACAAGCAACCTAAACTACCCTAGAACGCTAGGAGAGACTCACTTAGGGAAGATGGACCAGCACAGGTCAACATCTTGAGTCCCCAGCAGAGTCGCCAGCTGTCGCATCCGCGAAAAACAACCGGCGGGCTGAAACAAAAACAACACAGAGCCGCCACCGTGCGTTATTTATCCCAAAAGAGGGAAAGGAAACGCTCAGAGTAAACCTAGGAAAAGCATGCTCTCGAGACCAAAGAGAAAGGGTACGGGAGTCGGTTACGCAAGGGGAAGGTATTAGCACCCCTCACGTACGTCGTACTCGACGGGATCCACGCTCTAAAAGAAAGAAAAGGTTGCTAAACAAACATCACACACACACACACACTGAAGACAACACAGGTGGGAGAAGAGGGGAGAGGGCTCGCTAGGACATCGCGTCCTATGCCTACGTATCTCGTCTGGAACGAGAATCAGAGCTGCCGTAGTTTGGCTCACGCACGCCAAACAAGACACACACAAACACAGGCAAACCTGGAACCCGAACGCCAATCGCTGGACTTACATCGGCTTCCGAACCAAACAAACACATTCAGGATACGGACAGCCAATCGCTGGGCTTACATCCATATCCTGACACACAAGAGGGTTAACAAGCAAACAAGCTACTAAGGAGTCGGGAACTCGAGCCTAGCAGCTGTCAAGCAAACACACATACAAAAAAGAAAAAAAGTGCCCGGAGAGACCTCGCACGGTCTCCTGCCTACGTACCTCATCTGGTATGAGGATCAGGGCGACGTAGTTCCCCTGAACAGGAAAGAAATTCTAACCAGATACAAAGGGAGACACACTACTAGGGAGCTGGACTCGAGCCTAGATGTTATCATGCATCATTGCCCTATGTTATGGTTTCTATCCTAACTTGCACAGGCTGCAAGCTAATCCTAACCAGGAAAAAGCAAAGCATGCAAGCATAAACAAAACAAAGCAAACATTCCAAATAGCACACACTATATCCAGTCAAAGCGGGCTCAAACAAAGGGTTAGACTGCCAAGGCAAGTCACCTGTATCCGGGTGGTGTTCGCTCTTAACCCTGACATTGAGATTCAGGGTGAAGCAGATGAGAGGTGAGTGAAGATGAGACTCCACAGCTCTTATCCCTGGCCAGGGAGAGCTTCAGACAAAGGAGTGTGGGTTCAGAAAGTAGGAACCCTTCTACACTCATGACTCTGACTCAACTGATCTTGGGTTAATGTCCCAATGCATCAACACAGTGGTGTGAGCAGAGGGACGACTCAACAAGAATAGCAGGGGATGGATTGCAAATCCCTTGGGTTCTGCCAATTGCCTTAATCAAGGTCTTTTCCTGCTTGGGGACAAAGTTAAACAATCACAAACATCGCCTCTTAAGGAGGACTTCAGACAGTTGCCTGGCTAAATAACAAGCCAGGTCTTCCAGACTACATGGAGACAAGAGAGTCTACCTCAATTGGTTTATACAACCAAGCAGCAGCACAAAGCAAGTTCAAAGATGAACTGTTAGCGACTAAAGTACCTGAAATCAATCTAATTCAGTCAGTATACCAATCACAGAGTCAAAACAAACAAGATAAGAATCAACAGACAACACAATCAATCACATGTGCAAAGCACAATCAACTCAAGTGAGCCAAGCATCCTACAAAATCAACAAGTTAGTTCACAACAAGCATATAAACCGAACTCAATCAACTTGCATTAATCTCCTTTTAAAACATTTGCTTCTTCAACCTGAAAATCACATTCAAATGTGAGAAACAAGACCACTAGGACAAGCCTAGGGTCCAAAGGAGATGAAAAATTCAAAACAGCAAGTGAAAATTAATCAAAACCAAGATTTATCAAGCAAAAAGAGAATCCAATTGGTCTCACACCAAAACTATGCACCAAATCCATTTCATATACAAAACATGTCAAACTATGCATTTTGGAAACACATTAGAGCAAACAGAATGATCACAATCAAATCAATATCAAAACAGCTCAATAAATTCCACAAAAATTCCAGCCTAAAAAGAACACATTCAATGAGTAGCATATCAAATTTCATGCTATTTGGACAAGTGGAAGTAAGGAAATTAAATTCACTAATTCCAGACAAGTTCAAGCAAGCTCATACATGGTATCAAAACAAGCACCAACTTCAACCAATCATAAAACAGTGACAAAACATGATAAATGAATGGGACCAAAGCCAAAATGAAGTTAAACATGTTAATAACCACTCCACAAAATTTCATCTTCATGTGACAAGGTATGAGAATTTTACAAGGCATGCAAGTAGACCACTCAAGAAAAACCTAAAAATGACTAAACAGCAAACAAAAATCCCAATCAAATCGGAAATGGATCAACAAATCCTACAAAAAATCATGGTTGAACCTAACATCTAGATGGAATCACATGCAAAAATCCAGGGCAAAAGACAAAGCATAGGCATGGAAACAAAATTCATGAACATGGCATAACATAGTGTGACACACATTGTCACACTCAAATTGATCACATCATATCTCTCTAACCAGAAACTCAAAATTAGAAAACTATACATCAAAATCACCAGAAAAGAGTCGAGAATGTGCATATAAAATTTCAAGCATTTTGGATAAGGCATCAAGATTTCATGATCAAAATGGTGAGACATACACACAAAGCATACATTCAATCAAACCCTAGGCATTTTATTTTTTCACCCGTGCACAAAAATATTAAAAATCACCATAAAAAACTACACATCACAAGGAGAATGATGCAAAAAGTCTCACCAAATTTGGACTAAAAATGAATTGCTTATGAATTTTTGAAGATCATTGATCAAAATGAAATGAAATTGAAAAAAGAAATGAAATAAACATGAAATAATATTCAACAATGGCAATTTCGTAAATATCTGGCAACGAAGCTAAAACGCGGCGTTCTATTTTAAACGCTGGCGACACGCTATTGGCTAATGGAAGCGGGAAACAGAAAATTCAAACGCGAGCCAGGCCAATCAGATCTAAACGCGTTTCTGAACGTGTTTTTCAACATTCATCAACATCAGAATTTCCAGAAAAATCCCATGGACAAATTTCAACCAAAATCATCGTGCTATATATCAAAATGACCGGCGTTCAACATACATCACGAATATGGCAAGCATTTGACCTAACTCTAATCATACTTCACGGATCGAACGAAAATAGGTTTCACCTCCAAACTTAAATTCAAGATTTCTCACTCGATTCTCAACAAAAATCAATTCTACAAGTTGCAGTGCACTCTATGAACTTAGATCTATAAGAACCATATCATGATTTGAGCAATTAAGGAGATCGAGTTCTAACCTTGTGGTGATGGCAGCAGTTGAAATTGTGAGTTTCCAAGCCTCTAATGCCAAAACAGATGAAGATTGATGATGTCGAAGATGATTGAAGGAGGTCTTGCAGCTCAATTGTGCACCAGGTTGAAGAACTTTCAATTTGCCATGGATGAGCTTGCTTTCAACAGTCCAATTCCTCAATGCTTTTCCACGATTTTGATGAAACAGATCCTCAATGACACATGTAGATGATGGATCCAACAAGAAACAGCCAAAAGATTGATGAATTCAATGAGAAATGATGAAAAAAGTGTGAAACTTTTTGGAGGGAAAGTTTGTTATATCTGAAATTGTGAAATGTCATTATGATTTCTGTTACAATTAACATCTTATACCATGCCCTAATCCATTTGCTAATCACAATTAACAAAATTGGAGTGAATTAGCACAAATGCAATTTATGTGTAATGGCCAAAATATCCTTTTCATTATCAGTCAATGTAACAGTGTAAAACCAGTGCAAACAAGTCATATTGGATATTTGGAATGTGTTGGAATTGGTCTTGTATGGAAATCACATGTATATTGGAAATTGACCTTTTTTCCCACCAATTTTCAAATGGTTCACTTGAAAAATGACTTTTTTTTATGATGATTTTTGATGAAATATGATGATGCATCATGAAAGTAAATGTAAAATGTGGTTTGCTCAAAGAAAGATCACCCAATTTGGCCATTCCATTCAAAAGTTATGCCACTTTGAATTTCAACATTTTTGGAAAATGATTTGAACATAACTTGCCAACCACACATGAGAAATTCATGTTCTTGGACTTTTTGGAAAGGTGAGAGCAAGATCTACAACTTTCATGTTGGACAAAATTTCATTTGAAGCATTTTTGGACATGTAATTTCAAGGAGAAAAACTTTCCATTTTTGGCAGTTTTCAATTACTGGTCACCTGCTATTTTTGGAAACTTTTCATCTGACTTTATTTTCTTCATTCTTGATGTTTGAAATGTCAAATGAAACTTGTTTAGACATGAATGAAGTGTATCTAACTCTCTCCCACCTCCAAATCCATCATTTCAGGCACAGTTGACCACATTTGACTTTTCTGACTGATAGATGAATTTGGCTATGCACTGATCCACTTGAGCCTCAATCTCCTGATGAAATGGCTCAATGATGAAACCCTAGCTTCCATAAGCTCCATAAAACCATATGATGATCCCCATATCCATTGTAGACCCCATCTCCTTGCCAAGCCCTGATTGGCCCAATGCAGATGATTCAACTGATTAGGGTTGACCAGTGGTCAAAACCCTAATCCCAAGGTATCTGATAAATCCCTTGGATGATATCAATACCATGATGATGATGTACCATTTCACCCAAGATCAAGCTCAATCTCCTTGAGAAACCATGAAACCCTAATTGGTACCACACATCCTAGCTTGCATACATCAACCTTTTTATCTTCTGATCAAGACTTAGGAGGATGATTTGCACAAAGTAGCCACATGATATGCCAAGATGCAATGACTAATGACCTACAAATGATATACAAAAATGCAAAGCTAGTCCCAAGAGAGGAGGGCAAATTTTGAGGTGTTACACCAGTCATTGGTAAATGTCTGGTCGAATACCCTCTGATATGTCGCCATCGGAGTGGTGATTGGTGTTACTTCCGACGTTGCCAGCGGAATTATCACAAGAAATTGGAGAGCGGGGTCCAAATGGAGAAAGGGAGACACAGGGTGTTTTCTGGAGAGCGGGGTTCACAATGGCGATCACAAGTTATCGTCAGGCGAATGGGGTTCAAATGGAGAATGGGGTTCATTATTTGGCAAACAAGACTACTATGAAGTTGTCGGGGTTCGACTGTGGTGATCCGGGATCATTCGCGCGAAAGAAATATTTGTTTGGGGTTCAAGAAAACGAAAAAAGTATCACTCAGAAAGTTCCGGGGTTCAAGAAAAAGTAAAAATAATAATCCCCAGCGGATGTGGTGTTCAGGCCATGGTTATCCCTGTGTTACCATTTATTTTGGTATCTAGGTCGACATTCTGTTTCGGTGTTCAGGCAGACTTTCTCCGTACCAGACAGGTTCTTCTTTCGAGATTGCTTCTTTGCCGATTCTGACAGGCATTGTTAATTATTTTCCCATCAGAGTGCAAATTGTTCGACTGTTCTTGGTATTCAATCACTCTTCACCCTGATCATCCGAAAGCCGAGGCTGTTCATATTGACAGGTTCACAGTGGATTGAATAGGGGCAGCTGTAACACCTCAAAATTTGCCCTCCTCTCTTGGGACTAGCTTAGCATATTGCATTTCATCTTGTAGGTCATTAGTCATTGCATCTTTGCATATCATGTGGAAGCAATAAGCAAGTCATCCTCCTAGGTCTTGATCAGAAGATAAAGAGGTTAAGATGCATGCCTGAGGGTTTCATGAATTGATCACTAGCCATCTGAAGGTTTGTGCTTCAATTAGGGTTTTCTTGGTTCCTCAAGGAGGTTGGATATTATCTTGGTTGAAATGGTACATCACCATCATCATGGTCTTATCATCACCAAGAGGTTCATTATTGCTGATCATGTATCTTAGGATTAGGGTTTTAACCTCTGGTCAACCCTAATCAATTGTATTGTGCCAATCAGGGTTTTGCAAGGAGATGGGGTCTTTGTGGAGATGGGGATCATCATATGGTTTTATGGAGCTTGTACAAGCTAGGGTTTCATTTTGGAGCCATTTCATCAGGAGATTGAGGCTCAAATTCATCTGTGCATAGCCAAGTCATCTATCAGTCAACAGAAGTCAACCAAAAGTCAACTGATGGATTTGGAGGTGGGAGAGGGTTAGAGACACTTCATTCATGTTCAAACAAGTTTCATTTGACATTTCAAACATCAACATTGAAGAAAATAAAGTCAGGACAAAACTTTCCAAAAATAGAAAGTGACTTGTAACTTGAAATTGCCAAAAATGGAAAGGTTTTATCCTCAAGATTACATCATCAAAAATGTTTCAAATGAAATTTTGTCCAATATGAAAGTTGAAGATATTGCTCTCACCTTTCCAAAAAGTCCAAGAACATGAATTTCTCATGTATGGTTGAGAAGATATGGATCAATCTTGGTCAAGATAATTTGAACTTCACAAGTGCATAACTTTTGAACCAAAAGGCCAAATGAAGTGGTTCTTTTTGCAACATTCTTGTTTTGACATGTACTATCCAAATCATACATCATAAGCCATGCATTTTGATCACAAAAATTTTGGACTTTCCATTTGAATTTTGGAGGGAAAATGGCAATTTGAAAAATATGCATTACTTTCACTTCCAATCACTTGCCTTGGCTCCAAAATCACATTTCAAGTGGATTTCAAGTGAATTTCGTGCACTGTTCCATTCATTACATGCACATGAGGTGAATTTGCAAAATTGGCCAAAACACTTGATTTCACTTAATCCTTTGCATTTGCTTAATCATGGTTAGCAAGAGTCATTAACAGACCATATAAAAGCATAATCATAACTGCTTTTGTGATTAACATAACAGAATTCTCAGATCTAGATCTAGTTCCAAAATCTTCACCATTTTTATCTCTCACTTTTCTCCAAAATTCTTCACAAACCTTGCCTAGTTCTTGATCTATCCTTGATCCATAAGCATATTTGAGTGTGTTAGAAGCAAGATTTCAAGGATTTCGTGCTGGTTTTGGAACTGTTGCAACATTCATCCATTCATGGCAGTTGAGGATTTGAGCCATAGCAAGCACGATTGAGCATTGAACCTTCCTTAATTACATTGTACAAGCATTGGAGAGCAACTGTTTGGACTTGGCAAAGCTTGAATCCACTTGTTTCACTTCTGCACTTCAATTAAGGTTAGAATTCGATCATCACAATTCTTGAAATAGTTATGTGCTTTTGGTAGATCTTTGAACATAGAGAACACTGAGCTTTGTGGCATTAAATTTCATCAAGAAATGAACAAGTTATGTTGAATCTAAGTTTCATGCATGAAACTTCCATGGCTCGAATCTTGTGATATAGGATGAATTAGGGAGAATTGATCATTGATCCATGTTGTACGTTGAAAGATGATTCCAATGGTGTGGTTTTTGTGAATTTCTGGACGAAAATGTTCTTGAGCTGATGAACGCGTATGAACATTGATGAACATTTAGGGTTTTGATTCCAGAATGTGTTTGATCCTCTCACCGCGTACTCTGCATGCGCTTGTGTGTTTTTCTTCATGCATTGGACCACGTGTCCCTAGACTTTAAGTGAAACGGTGAGTTTCATGGTGAAGGCGCGCTAGTTCAAATATTTCCTCACTTCGATTCCAGCAGTGTGCAAATCCATATATTGCCTTTTCACTTTATTCATTGTTCTTCATGTCATTCATGTATGCCATCTCATGTGATTTTTTATTTTTTCCATTCATTCAAAAATTCATAACTTCATGAATAATTGTCCAAATGAGATGAGGTTTTTTGCATGATGTTCCTCATGATCTCTAGAGTTTTATGACTATTTTTCCAGAATTTGTGCACGGATGGAATTTGTTTTGGCTTAGGGATTGTGTATATGTGTGTATTCTTGACCTTCCATGCCATTTGTTTCATGAAATGATGGATATTGCTCCAATGATTGTGAAATTTTGCATGCTTAAACTAGACATCCTAAGTGACATTTTGGTATAGAGTTTTCATTTTTCTCATTTCTGGTTGTTGAGATATGATCTGATTAATGTAGGTGTGACAATGTGTGTCACACCTTTGCTTGCTTGACTTGTGGATTTTATTTGCCATGCCAAATGAACTTCAAATGATGTGAATTTTTGCATGATGTTACTTCTAGATGTTAGGATTGATCATGAACGTTTGTGGAATTTTTAGATTCATTTTTGATTTGTTTGAGATTTTACTTTCTGGTTGACCATTTGTGGACATTTGGATAGTCATGAACTTAGATGATTTGTGAAATGCTTGAGGTTTATCATATGAACTTGAAATTTTGTACATTCGTTCTAGACATTTTGAAGTTTGTTGTGGATTTGATTGGATGTTTTTATCATGTGTGGATTCTGTTTTAGGCTTGTGTTAACTTGATGTATGAAATTGTGCCTCAATTGAGCTTGTTTGTGCATACCTTGACTTGATGAATTTATTTGACTTGCCTCTACTTGTCCAAATGCTTTGAATTTTGGTGTGATGATCGTGTGATTTGTTCTGTTTAGCCATGATTTTTCTTGGGATTTATGGAATCATTTTTGAATTAATGTGGATTGGTTCATTCTGGTTGCTTCAATGTGCTTTCAACTTGCATGCTTTACCATATTGGACTTGTGATAGTGGTTTGCTTCTCATGTTTGAGCTTGGTTTGCAGGTTAAGAAGCATATGGCTATGAGGGAAATGATTCACTTGCTTGAGTTGACTAATTGGTCAATGTTGACTAATCTTGAGTTTGTTTTGTAGGTGGCTTCTAAGTCATTTGTGTTGAGCACATTGGCTTGTGACTTGCATTGTTGTTTGACTGTGTACAGCTGTTGACTTTTAACTGTCTGTTTGACTTTTGTTGATTGTATACTGATTGTGTTGGATTGTTTTCAGGCACCTTAGTTGCTATAGTTCTTTGAACTTTGCTTGGTTGCTTAACCATCTAGGTATAATTTCTCTGACTTCATGTAGTCTGGAAGACCTGTCCTGTTACTTGGGCAGGCACCTGTCTGAAGTCCTCCTTAAGAGGCAATGCTTGTGATTGTTTATCTTTGTGCCAAGCAGGAAAAGACCTTTGATAAGGCAATTGGCAGATAAAAGAGATGTGCAATCCATCTCCTGCTAATCAGTGAGTCATCCCTTTGCTCACACACTTTGTGTTGATGCATTGTGGATATTAACCCAAGATCTATGTTGAGTCAGTCATATGTGGATAGAAGAGTTCCTGCTTTCTGAACTCCCACACCTTCTATTTGAGTCAAGCTCTCCCAGGCCAGGGATAAGAGCTGTGAGGCACACCCCTCACTTCCCATTTCATCTGCTTCACCCTAACTCTCAATGTTAGGGTTAAGAGCTAACATCACCCTGATACAGTTGGCTTGTGTTTCACAGCCTAACCTTGCGTGAGCCCACTTTGTTTGTATATAGTGTGTGCTAATTGTGTGTATGTTTGCTTTGTTTTGATTGTTTGTGCTGTTTAGGCTAGCTTGTTGCCTGTGCAAGTTAGATAGAAAACTTAACCTAGGGCCATTGTGGAATACATGATAACTATTAGGCTCGAGTCAGTCTCCCTTCTAGTTTGTCATTTCCCAGTCTCTGGTTAGGAGAAAGTTTCTCCCCTGTTAAGGGGAACTACGTTGCCCTGATCCTCATACTAGATGAGGTACGTAGGCAGGAGATCGTACGAGATCTCTCTGGGCACCCTTTTTCTTTTTGTGTGTGTTTGCTTGATAGTTACTAGGCTCTAGTGCCAGACTCCTTAGTAACTTGTTTGTTTGTTATCCTTCTTGTTGTGTGCTTGGAGTCTGACGTAAGCCCAGCGATTGGCAGTTGGTTTCCAGTGTGGGTTTGTTTGGTTCGGAGTCTGATGTAAGTCCAGCGATTGGCATTCGGTTTCCATGTTTTCCTGTTTGTGTGGAGTCTGACGTAAGTCCAGCGATTGGCGGTCGGTTTCCTGCGTGTGTTTTGTTTGGCGTGCGTGAGCTGAACTACGGTAGCTCTGATTCTCATTCCAGATGAGATACGTAGGCATAGGATGCGATATCCTAGCGAGCCCGTTCCCCTCTTTTCCCACCTGTGTTGTCTGTTGTGTGTGTGTGCATTCTTTTGAGCAGTGTTTAGCAACCTTTCTTCTATCTTTCTGAGCGTGGATCCCGTCGAGTACGACGGATGCGTAGGGGTGCTAATACCTTCCCTTCGCATAACCGACTCCCGATCCCATCTCTCTTTGGTCGCGAGACCATGTCTTTTCCAGGTTTACTTCGAGCGATTCCTTTCCCTCTTTGGGATAAATAACGCACGGTGGCGGCTCTGTTTGTTTTGTTTTAGCCCGCCGGTTGTTTTTCGCGGATGCGACACAATCCACTTCCAATTCGTGTGTAAAGAGTACTGAATGCATTATGTGCAAGCATACAGAAGCAAATGATCATGTGAAGTCCAATCTTGCCAAAACACTCTCCATAATAAAGCCATGTGCAAGTCCTTCAATTTTAATCCAAATGAGTTGATCTTGGATATTTTGGAAAGGTGAGATCAAGGGGAAAAAATTTAATGTTGCACACTTTTTCATTTGAAGCTTGGATCATGATGAATTTTGAGGTGGAAGTTTGGGAAATCAAACATATTTGAAAATTTTCTAAGTCCCAAGTCAAATGTTCACTTCTTTCGCCTTGAATAACTTTTTCTAGGGGATTCAAATGAAAAAGGTTTCTTCATCAAAGTTGTATATATTTCAAACCTCTTTAATTTGGTCACAAATTTGACCTCATTTGGCTTTGACATGAGGGAGTTATGCATTTTAGAAGTTGAGGTAAATCACTTGTTCAATGGTATTGGCCCAAAATGGCCTATAATGTTTTTACTTGGCACATGCATTTTCAAGTTGAATATTGATCACACTGAATCACACTGTGTTTTTGACTCGGATTTCACATGTTTATTAGGTCTTTATTATCATTTTTCTTGTGTGATGCTCTCTTTTATGTTGTTTTCGGATATTTAGCTCTTTCGGGACCCTTTTAGAAGAAACGAAGCAAAAAGACCAAAAATTAGGGTTTTTTTCGGCAAAAATTATACACATAGCGTTATGCATGTGTAGCGGGGTATTCGTTACCATTGGAGATATTGACTAAATCCAAGGTAAACCATACAAGTCGAGTCGCCACCTCACTTCTATTTATCCAAAGGAATGGTTAGAAAGCGAACAAAAACCTAAAAAGTTTTAACAAAAACTAGTAAAAGAAACAGAGATCTGGGTAAGGGGGTTGGTTATGCAATGGGAAGGTGTTAGGCACCCAAAACATCCTAGGTACTCCTAGGGAGCCCTTTTTATACTTGTTGTAAGGTTGGTATTTTTTGTGAAAATTTGTTTGTGCAAACATGATTGAAGAGATGAGAAGAGAATGTACAAGTTATTTACATTTTTGTGTTTGGATGGATAAACCCATTGCCTACGTACCATCTTATAAAAAGATTAGAATCAAAACCTCGTAGTTCGGGGTAAAAATCTCAAAACAAATGAGTGGATTGATTGGTCCAAAAGCCTTAAGGTCTTTTGTTATCAAAGGGAGAAAACTCAACCTAAAACCACAAATCCACCATGTGAGGATAACTTCAACATGCTAGTGAGGGGTTAACCCTATAATAAGTATGGAAGACTCATTGTCCATCACTAAGGATATAGGTGAGTATTACATCTACCACAAAGATAACTCAAACCTAATAGCTAAAGGTTATGAAAAATTTGATTAAGAAGTGGCCACTGAAACCACAAAAAAGACATTTGAATGGGTTATATTTACCAATTAGAAGTATATACAAAAATGGTCAAAGTTGACTTGAAAGTTCAATTCAAAATAAGTATTATGAAAAGAGAGTTTGAAAATCAAAAGCATAAGGCTTAGGTTTCTAATGTTGAAAACAAAGCTTAAATGTTTGCACAAAAAGGGTTTTGGCTTGGGTTAGGGTGGAGAGATGAAGGAGAAGGGCTAAGTCCTAAGGAAAACAAAAAGATGAGGGATATGAAATGAAACCACACTAGGAGTTCCTCTCTTAAGATCATATTGATGATCCAAGTAGCTTCCATCCTTTGGAATAAGCAAGCACAAAGTATAAGCAATCAAACAAGTCTCATAAGATATCCTCAATGTATCTTGTATCTTCTACTTGGATGAACATGGTAATGATCCTCCAATTAAGCTTAAATGGAAACTCCTAGTTCAAGAGCACACACATCAAAAGTTCCATGGGGTAAAGCACTCTCCTAACTAGAGACCAGATAAACAACAAACTAAAAGGGAGATTAAGACTCGAGCCTAATAGTTGTCATGCAATCAACATCCCTAAGTTGAGGTTTCTAACAAGAACTTAACTTACAAGTAGACAAACATCACACACTATATCCACACAAGAGGCTCAAACAATGGGTGGGCTTTAGTCAAGAGGGGTCATGTCAACCTCGACAAACAAGCCAAACTGTAATGGGTAATCTGTAGCTCTTAACCACTAACATTGAACGTTAGGGTGAAGCTGATCAAAATGGTAATGAGGATGAGACCTCATGCTCTTAAACCTGGCCAGGGTGAGCTCATGACAAAGAAAGTGTGGGGATCCAGAAAGTGGGATCCTTTTCCACTTGACAGACTCTGGACAAAGATCTGGGGCACATGTTCAGAAGCATCAGCACGTAGTGCGAGCATAAAGAACGACACACTGAATAACGGGGGATTGGCTACTAAGCCCTTTTATCCGTCAAATTGCCTCTTCTCTTGGAGGTCTTATCAAATAGCACATGCCTCTTCTTGGAGGTCTTTGGGCATAATTTTAAACAAACACAAACAGAGCCTCTGAAGGAGGACTTGCCAGCAAAATGCCTGCCAAAAAGGTGACAGGACTTCAGACTACATGAAGTAAGAAGCTAACTACCTGAGTGGTGTGTCAACCATATTCCAATGCTCAAGCAAGAGCTAAAGCAAGCAAGCAACTAATGTACCTGTAGAAAGACTAAACAATTAGTATTTCAGTCATAAAACCAGCAGACAAACAGTGAAACCCTCTAACAGTTACACAATTCAGTGCATAAGTGCCCTAGCACTCAAATGAGCTCATGAGTTCACCACATCAATTAAAACCCTACAAAACAACAATAGGTCAGTACTCAATGTATTTGCATCTCACAAAGTGAGAACAAACCCAATTACCAATGCTAAGTATCCAATCATGAAACAAAACAACAAAGTTAGCTTATGTACATCCAATCAACACAACAAAGCATAAACAACCAATGGCATGAGATGAATCAAATCACAAGCCCCAAACAGAACCATATGAACCCCTAAACACCAATCACCATGGCCAAAGATCCATCATACTCCAAATATCATTCAAATGCTTCAAAAAGCCTCAAAAATATGCACAAAATGAGCTTCCAATTTAGAAAATTCATACCAAATCAGAAATGCATGCAATGACTTTGAGATTTTTGTGTATAAGTTTCTCATGTGATGAATGTTCAACATGCAAAAAATCAAATCCAGAATGATGCAAATGCTATGTGAACAAAAATGCACCAATTCAATGTCAAAAATGTGACACAAATTGTCACATTTTTCTCTATGTGTCAAAAATGATGATAACATGTGAGAAAAAATCCAAACCAGTGACCAAAAATTCATGTCATGTATGAATGTCAAGCATGCAAAAAAATGGATCAGAAGGCTCAAAAATGAGGAATTCACAAGGCATTGAATGCAATAGGTCAAATTGGCACAACATCAATTCAAAAATTTACAATTAAAAATCCAAACATCAACAGTTCATGAAATCCGCACCATAAAAAAGTAGACATCCATACAAAATCATGAAAAAAAATTGGGACTCATTTGGATCATTTTTGCATTTTTTATGCATTTTACAAAGTGAACAAAATAAATGTATTATTAAATGGAAATGGAGGGAAAAGCAAATATTCAAATCAAATCAGAAAAAACAGCAGCCATCAGATCTGGCGCGCACAAGCATCAACGACTCAGGTTTGAATACATGAAATGCACCGTTTCATTTAAACCAGTCAGCATGCCACTCAGCGCTTCAACGCACGCGTGGCTCAGTCAAAACACGCTCCCCCAATCACTCTGCCACGCAGTGCACACATGGAGTCCACATCCTCTAAACCCTAGCAATACACAGACGTCAGAGCTACAACTCCGTTCGTCTTCTCCGACGACTCACGCGGCGGCGCCGCCCAATAAATTTCCAGAAATTCACCAAACTTATATCATTTGATTCATCTTTCAGCGAGGATTCCAAATATGCTATTGGTTTCTCCTAAATCACTCTAGGTTTTACAGATCGAAGTGAATAAGATTCTAGATCCAAACTTCCATTCAACCTAACTTCCTCAATTCTCACTCATTTTTAAATCTAAACACATCTCCATGCTCTACTCAACAAGATCTATAGTTCTATAATAAAAAAACAGCAAAAGGAGAGAGCGAATTTTGAGTCACCTTGAAGTGCAGCTCTCTGAAATCGTGTTCTCTCAAGCTCTACAACTCCAGATCTTCTCCTATGATCTTCCTATGAAGCTTTAAGCAAAAATGAACGGTTGAATCCTCTTGAATCCACTTCAATTTCCAAATTCCATCAACATGACATTGCTCTTGAACTGCTCGAATTCTTGATGAATTGCACCAAATGATGGATGAATCTTGCTCAGTGAAGCATGAGGATCAAGATTATGCAAGGATCTTTGAGGTTTGTGTGAGAAAAATGAAGATTCAAAGAGAGAGAATTTTTGAGAGTTCTTGAATTTTCAGATCTGAAATGGTGGTTTTTTCAGTTATGATTAGGGTTTCTGTTTATATACTCCATGCTAATGACAATGCTAATCATATTTTCCTTTGGTTAATCATGATTAGTGAGATATGAAGCAATTTGCAAAAATGCAAAATGAGCTCATGTAGCCATAATACACGTGCTCCTCTCCATGCTATGCTTCCCATTCACTTATGGACATCCAAGGGTCAAGATTTGAAGATTAATTTGCTTGCAACTCAAGCCAAAAATGAATGGTGAAGATTTCCTCCAATTTTCACATGTGTGAAATAATGAACATACACACTTTTCCCATGCATGGCAAAGCTCATTTTGAGATGTCTTGAACATGAGAAGCATTTTGCCAAAAGAATGAACCAATTTGAAGCATTACATCAAAAGTTATGCCATTTTGAATTTCCATGCACACTTTGTGATCAAATGACCATAACTCCCCAACCATTCATCATATAGACATGAATTAGGACGTTTTGGAAAGGGGAGACAAAGATCTACAAATTTCATGTTCACCAAAAATCCATTTGAAACTTCTTTGACATTGACAAGTCAAGTTGAAAGTGGACCAAAACTTGCCAAATTTGGAAACTTTGAATTATAGGTCATTTTCCATTTTTAGTAAGTTTTGCCATGACCTTTGAATCTTCAAGATGGGTGTTTAGAATGATGAATGGACCTCATTTGAACATGATTGACGTGTCTCAACTCATTTCCCCACCTCATAGTCCTCAGTTGACTACACAGTTGACTTTTGGTCCTCAGATGACCTTGAAATGTCTTGATTAACTTGAGCCTCTACCACTTGGTGAAATTACTTCAAAATGAAACCCTATCTCATGTAAGCTCCTTATAATAATCATGTGATCCTCATCCCAAGAAAATACCTCATCTCTTGCATAAAGGATCTTCTTGAAGCTCTTGACCTGGTGATTGCTTAAGCTACAAACAAAAGATGTTAGTGCATATTTTTGTGCTTTTGGTTAGTAAATAAAACAAGAAAAGCAATGATATACAATTTAAGCATGCTTGGTAATCTCAAACCACTCACAAGAGATCCCTAACCAAAGGGAAAGGGAGCCAAGATGCTCAAAGATCCTTGAGGCTATGCAATGCAATGTTATGATGCCATGAGGGATCTTAGGGACAAAATTGGGGTCTTATAGATGCCCCTATTTAAGGTCATTCTAGCCGGAGAAGTGAAGGTTAAAATCTTCGTCTCGACGAGGTAGAATGGGCTTAAATAATAACAAAGAGACAAATTTTGGTCCCTAAGAGACCTCATAATGCAAATGTATGTATGCAAAACAAACAAACTCTGTGGGGATATGTGTCCACAAAGAAGAAAAGATCAGAAGGAATGTGATAATCCCTATGAGTTATCCACTCCATGGGGAAGGGACTCTACCGGGGAGTAAAGGGTTGAAAACGCGTGAGCAGGTCACGAATTGAAACTTGGGGAACATAATCCCAAAGGGAGTAAACCCAATGGAAGGACATCGAGCTGACTCGAAGGTGCATGTGTTGGGGAATATGCCAACACAGCAAAAGGCGATCCACAACAGATACCTCGTTGGGGATGTCTTAAAAGACTCTCCTAGGGAAGCAGCGGGATGAGGTGTTACCGGTTACTGGGTAACAAGCTCAATGAGACATGTGATCTGATCACCGGTATAAGGGTGAGAGAACAATAAGCTCGGGAAGAATGAATATCTAAGACCGGTATAAGGGTGAGAGATATCAATCAACCAAATCATCTGAGGAAGACCTAAAAGGTATATCTCAACTCAGGAAAATCTGACTCCCCAGGGGACTAAAGTCATAATAGGGAGCAGAAGGAAGGAACACCAGGGATACCGGTTACTGGGCATATAATAGGTGACCAACCAAAGCATGAATTGGGGAATATTCCCAAAACACTCATCATCCAAAAAGAGGGCAGAATGCAAACTCGATTATGGGATGGACATTCGATTCCAAAACAGGGATACAAATCTTACTCGACTGGGGAAGAACAAAAGGCTTCGACCAAAGAGTGCATGAGATATATTATCTATTACCGTCGGAACGTAGATAATATACTCGCATGGAAGATTATCCACAACCGGTTACTGGGTTAATAAAGGATAAATCGACCGACAGAGAAAGGCATCGGGATACCAAAACTAGGTATATAATGATGACCAAACAAGGGGAGCAACAAACATCACTGGCAAACGGTAAATGAAAGAGGACCCGCTGGGGATAAAATTGCTTAATCAGAGCAATTATCCAAAAGAAGGAGGGAATATCAATACCGAATATTGGATAATGATAACCGTCAAAGAGGGGATTACATCTACCGGATACTGGGTAGAAAACCACGGAAGAGTAACCGTCATCAACTAGGATGAACAACAATGGTTAACTCTACAAAGGGGGGAAAAATAGGGTTTACAACTACCGGCATAAGGGTAGAAAACCACAAACTCCGCTGAGGATAAGGTGAATAATTATTGACTACTGAGTAATTATTCATTTACCACATGGAAACACCAAAGACAGTCACAAGAGGCCAATTTAGGATCAAACCAAAAAGGCAAACTGAATCAAGACTCATCCTAATGAGGATATAACTCAATAGGGGAACCTATCCCAATGTACGTGTTGGGAGGAAGCAGAAACAACCGTCGTCCACGAGGATATAACTCAGTGGGGAAATGGCAGGAAAGATAAACACTTTCTGCTTAAAGTGGCTGACTCTGTATTGAGGGATCAGACAACAGCATCTGCTTGGAAAATGTATTACCAACTAGCAGAGGATAACAAACAATAGATATATGGCAAAAAATGCAATATGAATATCCAAATGTTTGAAGGTTATATGCACATATGCGTGATTTATGTATGATGAATGCTAACAAACAGACATTCTAACACAAACAGCTCCAAAGGAAAAGGCACACAGTCGTCCGGTACTACATCTCAAGGGAGGAAGCCCAAAATTCCAATGGAGAGTATCCAATCTGCCGGGGAATCAGAGATACCAGGAAATCACAAAATCTCTGGGGGATGAACCATCAGTCAATCCGGCTGGGGAAAAAAGTTCATTGCACAGGCAGAAACTTCCACAAAAGCAACTCTACTAGGGAATCCATCTGAGGGATATAAGAGGATTTTGGTGATCCGACACCAAGTACCAAACTCACCAAGGAGATCACACCTGCTGAGGAGAAAAGATCGCTCTTCCGCTGAAGGGGAGAGTGGTGAACATCTCAACAAGCATACCACTCGGGGATGAACCATAAAAGGGGCTCCAAAGGAAGAAGATACAGTCATGCCAGGGATATGAACAAATGTCTTACCCTGTTGGGGATCATACCACCCTTGGGAGAGCACTGAGGATCTCCGAAGTATCCTTTTGTCATTGTGAATGTTCACTTTGTTTAAAAAACAAGTTGTGAAAACTTCATTTTTTCAAAACAATGATATTTTCTCAATTAAAAGCATGCAAAATGTTTGTTGAATAGAAACAAACAAGAGTGCAAATAATTGGATAAAAGGCTCAAATTCGTTTGATGGAATGGTAGCCTGCAAATGGCAAGACTCCATAGATCTTTACAAGTTTGAAATTGGTGATATATATTGGAAAAGGGCTACATTGAACATAATGACCATTTCTCCACCAATTCTGAATTCGATGTATTCGAAGCTTTGGTTGATGATGAATGAACAAGAATCTCTGATGGATGACAGTTGTAGAACACAGTCTTGTCAGGAAGCAGTTACTTGCCAAATCCCTAATTTTTTCCTAGATTGCCCTAGGATGAGGTGCTCAATCTAGAGGGATGCGTATATTCATTTTTTATGTCTCTAACTTTTGCCTGGATCGCCCTTTCGTGTTTTCAATCCACCGAGACGCTCATTTTTGCCTAAGCCGCCCTTTCGGGTTTTCAACTTAGCGAGCTATTCTGTTTTTATTTTTAGGCGAAGTATTTCTTGACTGCATCTGAATTCACAGGACGAGTGAAATCCTCCCCATCCATAGTTGTAAGTATCAAAGCACCGCCTGAAAAGGCTCTCTTAACAACATATGGACCTTCATAGTTTGGAGTCCACTTGTCCCTGGAATCGGGCGCGAAAGGCAAGACCTTCTTGAGCACGAGGTCACCCTCTCGGAACACGCGAGGCTTGACCTTTTTATCAAAAGCCTTCTTCATTCTCTGCTGATACAACTGACCATGAAACATGGCAGTCAATCTCTTCTCTTCAATCGGATTCAGCTGGTCATAGCGACTCTGAACCCATTCAGCATCAGTCAACTTGGCCTCCATCAAGACTCTCATTGATGGGATCTCCACCTCTACTGGGAGTACGACCTCCATGCCATAAACAAGAGAGAAAGGGGTTGCCCCTGTTGAAGTGCGGACAGATGTGCGATATCCATGCAAAGCAAATGGCAGCATCTCATGCCAATCTTTGTACGTAACAATCATCTTTTAGATAATTTTCTTGATATTCTTATTAGCAGCTTCAACAGCCCCATTCATCTTGGGTCTATAAGGAGAAGAATCATGGTGCGCGAGCTTGAACTCACTACACAACTCTTTCATCATCTTGTTATTCAAGTTAGATCCATTATCAGTAATGATCTTATCTGGCACACCATAACGATATATGAGTTGATTCTTGATAAACTTCACGACTACCTGCCTGGTCACATTTGCATATGACGCCGCTTCAACCCACTTGGTGAAGTAATCGATTGCTACGAGAATAAACCTGTGTCCATTGGACGCTTTCGGCTCAATCATGCCAATCATGTCAATTCCCCACATAGAGAAAGGCCATGGTGATGAAATCACATTCAGAAGTGTCAGAGGAATATGAATCTTATCCGCATAAATCTGACATTTATGGCATTTCTTCACATATTTGCAGCAGTCGGACTCCATTGTCAGCCAATAGTATCCTGCCCTCAACATCTTTCTAGCCATGGCATATCCATTGGAATGGGTACCAAATGAACCTTCATGGACCTCAGCCATCAACAGGTCTGCTTCGTGTCTATCCATGCATCTGAGCAGAACCATGTCAAAATTTCTCTTATAAAGCACTTCGCCATTGAGGTAGAAACTGCCTGACAATCTTCTCAAAGTTTTCCTATCTTTCACAGATGCCCCAGGCGGATAAACCTGGTTCTGGAGGAAGCACTTTATGTCATAATACCATGGCTTATCATCCTTCACTTCTTCAACTGCAAATACATGAGTTGGTCTATCCAAGCGCATCACAGTGATATTGGGAACTTCATTCCAAAGTTTGACCACAATCATCAAAGCAAGCGTAGCGAGAGCGTCTGCCATCCGATTCTCATCTCGAGGAATATGATGGAAGTCAACCTCAGTAAAGAACGTTGAAATCCTCCTCGCGTAATCCCTGTATGGAATAAGACCAGGCTGATTCGTTTCCCATTCACCCTTAATCTGATTGACAACGAGGGCCGAATTACCATAAACATCAAGATGCTTGATCCTTAGATCAATGCATTCTTCCAATCCCATAATACAGGCCTCGTACTCAGCCATATTATTCGTGCATTTGAAAGTTAGCCTTGCTGTAAAAGGAATATGTGTGCCCTGAGGAGTAATAATCACTGCCCCAATACCATTTCCATATTGATTTACAGCGCCATCAAATACCATACTCCATCTGGAACTAGACTCTGGTCCTTCATCGAGCGTAAGCTCATCGCAATCTTTCATCTTCAAATACAGAATCTCCTCATCTAGAAAATCATACTGAACTGACTGATAATCCTCAATCGGCTGATGTGCTAAGTGGTCAGCCAAGATACTACCTTTAATGGCCTCTGAGCTCGATACTCAATATCATACTCAAATAACAACATCTGCCAATGGGCAATCCTCCTAGTTAAAGCAGGCTTCTCGAATATATACTTGATTGGATCCATTCTGGATATCAACCAAGTTGTATGATTTATCATATACTGGCGTAAACGCTTAGCGGCCCAAGCCAAAGCACAGCATGTCTTCTCAAGCATTGAGTATCGAGACTCACAATCAGTGAACTTCTTACTTAAGTAGTAAATAACATACTCTTTCTTCCCTGATCCGTCTTGCTGACCAAGTACACAACCCATCGAGTCTTCAAGAACTGTCAGATACATGATCAAAGGTCTTCCTTCTACAGGCGGAGACAGGATTGGAGGTTCAGATAAATACTCTTTGATACTATCGAAAGCTTTCTGGAAATCCTCGGTCCAATCATGGGACTGATCTTTCCGGAGGAGCTTGAATATCGGCGCACATGTGGCAGTCATGTGGGATATGAATCTGGAAATATAATTCAAGCGGCCAAGAAAACCTCGGACTTGCTTCTCAGTTTTGGGCGCAGGCATCTCTTGTATTGCTTTGACCTTTGTAGGATCAACCTCAATACCTCTTTCGCTGACAATAAAGCCCAATAACTTGCCAGAACGGACTTCAAATGTACACTTGTTGGGATTCAGACGAAGCTTGTACTTCCTCAGACGCTGAAAAAGCTTCAACAGGTGCTCTACATGTTCAACTTCCGTTCTTGACTTAGCAATCATATCATCAACATATACCTCAATCTACTTGTGCATCATATCATGGAACAAGGTAGTCATAGCTCGTTGATATGTGGTGTCGCAACCTGAAAAATGGAATGCGAAAAAAACAACCGGCGAAGAAAGACAGGAGAGTCGCCACCGTGCGTTATTTATCCCAAAGGAGGGAAAGGAAACGCTCGAAGTAAACCTGGAAAAAGGAAAGGATAAGACAGGGTCTCACAACCAAATCTTGGGTTCGGGAGTCGATTATGCGAAGGGAAGGTATTAGCACCCCACGCATCCGTAGTACTCTACGGGATCCACTTTTGTAGTTCTTGTCTAAAGGGTGTGGGTTTATCTTGTGATGTTTACTAAAAAAGGGGATAAATGAAAATGACTCGCACGGATGTCGCATCCACTGCATACGTATCTCATCTGAATATGAGAATCAGAGTCTTCGTAGCTCGGCTACCTAGGGGTTAAGGGTAATTGTGCTCGCTAAAACATCGCGTCTTATGCCTACGTATCTCATATGGAATGAGAATCAGAGCAAGCCGTAGTTCGGCTAACTACGGGGTTATGGATTGGGTTTTGGACGAACGACGTTACTACGCAATCTACCAGATGCTCGACCTTTGGAGACTTACTCGCGTGTAGTAGAAGGAGTTAACGTGTTCTTAGGAGAAGAAAAATCAATGAGTTGGTAGGGTTAGGGATGCTCATGTAAAAAGGGTCCTGGACGAAGGAACCTGTAAAACAAAAATAAACACACAAAAATATTGCCTCCTATCGAGGTCTTCCAGCTAGGAAAGCAGTAAAATGAGGGAAAAATGTAAAAGTACCACGCGGATAAAAATCCGAAGTAACAGTAATTAACGGAACAAGGAAACCCTGAGATCCTCCCAAGCTAACACCATCAAAGAAAGTGAGTCAGTATAGGTAATCGGAATGAACCTCCAGGGGGTATCCCACAAATAAGGTGGGAAACCACGCAAGTTATCCCTGCAAAAGTCATGTGAGCCCTCACAAAACAAAACTCAACAAACAGGTTAGAGAAACATGATAGGGTAACCAAGAGTTGCCCCCAAATCAAAATGTAACCACATGAATCATGCCCTTTCAATTCACAAAAAGCTCACAAAAAGCAACCAAGGGTAGGAGGCCTAAACCTCTTGTCAAACACATGCATCAAAAGGGTATCAAATTCACCCATAATACCTCATACATTTAGAGCATTCAAATTAAAGGCATAAAGATGATGGATATAGGGCAAACCTGATTGGAGAGCTTGATTGAATTTGAGTTGCACCCGTGAGGTTTACAAAACAATCTTTAGGGTTTATGTGAGGCAGAGGTGATTCTGTGCAGTTGAGTTCCCTTCAGGGTTTGGAGGCTACTCTGAGTTCTCTGTCAGGTTTCTCTCCAGGTTTTGTCCAGGATTTTGTTCCAAGGAAACCTCAGAGTATTTTGCTTCTCTTCCTTCTTCTGTCTCTTTTCTGTGTGGCTTTTATTTCAATGAAACTCTAGTATTTATAACCTAATATTGGTAGCTTAGTGGGCTTTTGAGAGAGGTCCAAGTCTGAGATTTTTTTCTTTTTATTTATTTAATTAATTAAATTTTTTTTTTCGTTCTTTTTCGTTTTTTTTTTTAAAATAAAGTTTCTTGGAGCTAATCCCGATTGACATGATGAAATGCAATGTATCTAATGTTAAATGACCTAAAAATGAATGCGTGAATAAGGAGGGCAAATTTTGGGCACGTGGCTCCGGCGTTCTTCAAACCGAAGGGCATCACTCGATAACAGAATGTTCCCCATGGTGTGATGAATATTGTCTTCTCCATATCCTCGGGTGCCATCTTAATCTGATGATATCCGGAAAATCCATCCATAAATGAGAAGACATTGAATTTAGCTGTATTGTCTACCAACATATCAATATGTGGTAGAGAGAAATCATCTTTCGGACTAGCTTTATTCAAATCTCTATAATCCACACACATCCTGACTTTTCCGTCTTTCTTAGGCACGGGCACAATATTGGCCACCCATTGAGGATATGTAGAAGTCACCAGAAACCCCACATCAATTTTCTTCTGAACTTCCTCTTTGATCTTCACTGCCATATCAGGATGAGTTCTTCTGAGCTTCTGCTTCACAGGCACGCACTCAGGCTTCAAGGGTAGGAAATACTGCACAATATTTGTATCTA
Organism: Lathyrus oleraceus; assembly: GCF_024323335.1. NCBI lineage: Eukaryota > Viridiplantae > Streptophyta > Magnoliopsida > Fabales > Fabaceae > Lathyrus > Lathyrus oleraceus. Next base: position 235,359,093 of record NC_066580.1, on the reverse strand, counting down.
GACCCGACATGTCTTCATTTGACCAAGCAAAGATATCAACATATTCTCATAGCAATTCAATCAACCCCTTCTTAACAGATTCTTCCAGGAGTGCCCCAATCTTCACTTCTCGCACACAATCCTCAGACCCTAAGTTGACTGTTTCCAGATTCTCAAGATGCGGCTGAATGACCTTCTCTTCATGCTCAAGTAGACGGGTAATCTCGTCAGGAATCTCTTCACCATCATCTTCCTCTGCCTCAAATACAGGGAACTCAAAATTGGGAGATGGTGTCGGATCATTATGTTCAATGGGTTTGATCAATCTGCATAATGATTTTGGATATGAAAAGCTTTTAGAAATCAAACAAGGCAAATTATTATGCAGATGAAAAGGTTGATTTTATTCTATTTTTAGGGTTTTATGTGATCACCAATTTCATGCAAAAAGTAAAAAGGGAAAATAATTGGAAAAACAAACATTTTACATGAATTTATTGAATGAAAATATCATTGTATTTATGTTGCCAACAATGTCATCACTCCTCCTTTTGGCATGGGAGAAGGGTTTTTAAACAAAGTGATCATTACGTGGACTTGTGGACAACTGTAGGAATATCCACAGCGACCCAATTGTTGCAGATCCCTCCAGGGATGATGAAATTGTAGGAATCCTCTGCATCCTCTTCCAAGACAGCAACAACTTCTTCCTCCTGACCTGCGTGGATGAAACCTTCACTCTTGAACAACCCTTTCTCATTGAAGACCCCAGAATTAAAGCCAATGCTAGCCTGGGACTTATTGTCTTCCAGCTCAATCATTTTTCCTAGACCAGCAATTGCACCACACTCAATGGCCAACTTCACATCTTTGTAGGAAGCAAATGAAGGAGTTCTCTTCTAAACAGGCTCAGCTATAGATAAAGCTTGGAAAGGAGTTCCAACTTCATCTTCAGCATCTATGTATGAGAATGAAGACAAGTGGCTAACCAGGAGAGCCTTTTCTCCCCCTGCCACTACCAGTTTCTTATTCTTCAAAAATTTCAGCTTATGGTGTAGGGTGGATGTCACGGCACCAGCCTCGTGAATCCATGGTCTGCCTAGGAGACAGTTGTACGATGGGTGAATGTCTATAACCTGGAAGGTAATTTGGAAATCACTTGGTCCAATCTTGATTGGGAGATCAACTTCCCCAATCACAGTCTTTCGAGACCCATCGAAAGCTTTCACAACAACTCCACTCTGCCTCATGGGAGGCCCTTGATATGATAGTTTTGAGAGAGTGGTTTTTGGCAATACATTCAGGGATGACCCAGTGTCCACCAGCACATTGGACATGGCATCGTCTTTACAATTCATGGATATGTGTAAAGCCAAGTTGTGGTCTCTTCCCTCCTCAGGGAGATCAGAGTCACAGCAACTCAAATTGTTACAAGCAGTAATGTTTGCAACAATGCTATCGAACTGTTCTATAGTGACATCATGATCTACATATGCCACATCCAAAACTTTCTGCAGAGCCTCTCTATATGGTTATGAATTCAGGAGTAATGATAACACGGATATCTTGGATGACGTTTGTAGAAGCTGGTCTACAACGTTGTACTCACTCTTCTTGATGAGCCTCACCATCTCATCACAGTCTTCTTTCACATTGCCGCTAGGGCCAACAAAAGTAGGAGTTTTTAGTACAGAGGAGGGCTTAACAACAGGTGCCGAATTCGGGCTGCCTACATCATTCCCAACCGGGCGTTCAACAAAATCAGCCTTCGCCTGGAGCTTCGGTGGTGCTGAAAACACACGACCGTTGCGGGTCAAACCACTTACGTCAACAATATTCACAACAGAGGAGGATGAAAAAATCACCTCTTTCCCATCTTCTATAGTAACAACGTTGTAACGAAAGGGAATTGCCTTTTTAGAAGAATACGGTATTGGACCGGCAGGCTTAATGATCAGGGAAGGAGAAACCTTTTTCTTGCTACCGTCATACTTGATGATAACATGCTCGGGCATCCGGAATACTGGGGAAATTACATTGACCTCTGGCTCATCTTCGTCAACATTCCTATTCTGAAGGATCTCAATAACTCCTTCATCCAGCATTTCCTGAAGATCTCTACGCACTTGGCGATAACCCAATCGGTTAACAGGGCATATTCGGCATCTATCATGATCGTGTTCATAATGATTGTACTCGCATAGCAAGCGATGCAACTCGACCAACGATTGTCGAATATGACTAACATATTTGACTTTGTACTTGCTAGGGCAGCCCTGGACCATGTTAACAGATTTCCCATGCTCGGGCAATGGGTTCTTCTTCACATTAGGACCTACGTCCTCAAAACACAGGATGCCACACCTCACAAGGTCTTGAACCTTGGTCCTCAAAGGATAGCAATTCTCCACGTCGTGGCCGGGAGCACCAGAGTGGTATACACAATGCAATTCAGGCTTATACCACCACTGAGGGTTAGCAGGTATAGCTGGTGGGTCTCTCGGAGTAATCAACTTCCTCTCTATCAAAGAGGGATATAGTTCTGCGTATGTCATCGGAATCGGATCAAAAGTGACCTTTTTCCTCTCGTAACTCGTGCTGGTTTGATTACTGTTTCGAGGCTGATAGGCCTGCTGTTACGGACGGAGCTGTTGTTGTTGATATTGCTGAGGTGGTTGTTGATTGTTGCTATGTTGCTGATACTGTTGATTGTCTCTGAAAACAGGTGTTATATGAGCCACCTGGTGCTGGTTACTGGCGGGAGGCACAGTCTTCCTCCTCACAGAGGGTCTTCTAGGTTTCACATGGGAGGTCACAACATGTGCCTCTCCATCTTTCTTCTTTGCAAACTCCCCATAACGTTTGGTAGAAGAGCCTTCTTCTCGGGTTAGACGTCCTTCTCTAACCCCTTCTTCTAACCACATCCCCATATTCACCATCTCGGTGAAGTCAGAAGGAGTGCTAGCAACCATCCGCTCGTAATAGAATGAACTCAAGGTCTTCAGAAAAATCTTGGTAATTTCCTTCTCTTCTAGCGGAGGCACGATCTGTGCTGCCAACTCTCGCCACCTCTGGGCGTACTCTTTGAATGTTTCTTTGTCCTTTTGGGACATGGCCCTTAGCTGATCCCTATCGGGAGCCATATCCACATTGTATTTGTACTGCTTGACGAAGGCCTCGCCAAGGTCATTGAAGGATCGGATGTTCACACTGTCCAGCCCCATATACCAGCACAGAGCGGCACCGAACAGACTGTCCTGAAAGTAGTGGATGAGCAATTGGTCATTATCAGTCTGAGTTGACATCTTCCTGGAATACATGACCAGGTGGCTGAGAGGACAGGTGTTCCCCTTGTATTTTTCAAAGTCAGGGACCTTGAATTTCACAGGGATCTTCACATTGGGAACCAAACACAGCTCGAAAGCAGACTTGCCGAAGAGATCCTTTCCTCTAAGAGTCTTCAATTCCTTGCGAAGCTCAAGAAATTGGTCGTTCATAGCGTCCATCTTATAATGGACACCTGGGCCCTCAGATGACTCAGAATGATAGATGGTGTCGTCTACCCTAGGCATGGTATGCACGACAGGCGGAGGGACAGCAAGGACCGGGCTAGATGCCGGCATAGAAGCAAAAGTTGGAGCAGGGCCCTCAGGCATGAAGTTGGGAGGCATCCCCCATGGAAACCCGGTTGGCATGGCTGTCGGAGCAAAATGTGCGCTGGCTGCAGGCACAGTTGAGGAAACAATCTCAGAGATGACTGTCTTCTGAGGAGTTGAAGATGTTGGAGAAGACTGGCTCTAGGCAGCCAGGAATGATTCCATCAAAGCACTCAGTCTGGCGACTTCTTCTTTGAGTTCACGGTTCTCTTGCTCTAGACGATCCATCAGTCTGGAAGAGTTGGCTCTAGTGTAGTACCGGTGAGTCAGTTTGTCTTCAAAATAAATGAAGAACACAGAGTTAGACCACAAGACCAGAAGCCGGGAACCAAACCTGCTTATGCATATGATGCATGCAATGCTTGTGCATATGATTTGTTTTTATTTCGAAGGAACTCTAGGGTTTTATTTGCAAATTTTAGAAATATTAACTATTTATCACATATGGAAATATCTCATCAAATAATATCAGGGAGAAGAAATACAACATTGTCAATCATATATAAGAGAAAAGGAAAATAATCATCCTATGGATCCCTAGAAACAATCATCTAAAGCTCGGGACACAGGAAGAAAAGATGCACGAAGCCTCTTCACCTCCCTCTCGTAAGCTGCCTCCATATCTGCCTTTTCCTTGGCGAGTCGGTCATACTTCCTCTTCCAAAACTCGGAAGACTGAGGAAGTAGAGAAGTCCATGCATCATTAGGATCATCAATAACCTGATGCTCGAGGAACTCTATCAAAGCATCCTTCTCCTTAATCTGCTGAAGCAACTCTTCCCTTTCACGGATCCAGGCACGTGATAGGTCTTCATCTCTCAACTCCTCTACTCCTTGGTTAGGGAGGGTTGAAGGTCCAGCCACAACCAAAGGTGTAGGTCTCGGATATTCGTAAGGCATGAGATACTCAGATGCTCTCTTCCTTACCCAAGCAGTGTAAGGCTCCAAAGCAATGAAATTCTTAGGACCCAACTCCTTCCTTCCTTTCTTATGAACCTTGCGCCAAGCGCGAACCATCCTAACTTTCAGGCCTTGGGGATCTTTACCCTCCTGAAAGAACACACCCTCTAATAGAATGTTATTAGGTTTATCCTTTAGGAGGAACCCAAGCTGACGACGTGCTAAAACAAGGTTGTAGTTAATCCCACCACATGTGCCAAGAAGAGGCACATTGGAGAATTCACCACAAGAGTCGATAATCTGTACACCATCATATACACGGTTATACCAAGAGATATCATCATTAGTGAGAGACATGAGTCTCGTGGACCACCGTAGACATCCCTTGTTCTCCTTGAAAGCGACCGTATGACGTAAGTGAGAAATAAACCACTTATACAACAGAGGCAAACATCACACAATTGCACCACCACCCTTTGCATTCCTCATATGCAAAGATAAATAGATATCACCCAACAGAGTCGAAACGGGATTAAGAGCGGAGAAGATCCTAATAGCGTTCACATCCACAAACTTGTCGATGTTGGGGAACAATACCAATCCATAGATGAGAAGTACAAATATGGCTTCAAAGGCATCCTCACTCATGGCCTTCCCATAAACAGTAGCTTGAGCAATGAGGAACTCATAAGGGAGACCTTGAATTCCACCTTTGGTAGTCATATGAGCACCAACCAGAGATTCATCTATGTGCAACATGTCAGCTATCTCTTAAGAAGTAGGAATACTCTCCAAGCCACTGAACGACAACTGATCCAAAATAGGTATACCCACAAGGTAAGCATACTCCTCAAGGGTAGGCAAAAGCTGAAAGTCCGGAAACGTGAAGCAACGGTACAAGGGATCATAAAACTGCACCAATACGCTCATCAACCCTTCATCCACCTGAGTAGTCAGAAGAGGAAGAAGCTTCCCAAAGCGAGCCTTGAAACCCAAGGGATCTAATACATAGGATGTCAGATTCCTTAATTCTTTCAAATCTGGTTGCCTGAAGCTGTACTTCTTTGTATTCCTTCTTTGTCTTTCCATGTCTGAAAATTTTGCAAATAAACCCCTTAAGTTCCTTGAAAATTTCTTACTATTGATGATATGGATGCAAATGAGTGCATGAATGCATGAATGCAACAATCACACTCAAGGATCACGCAAAGCACACCAAATAAAGGTCATGGGATGGATCATATTATCCTTAATATCAATCATCCATTTTGGTGGATTATGGTTTACACCTTATCAACACCCAAGTTCCATTGATATTAAGGATACATGAACGGATCAACCATGAATCAAGGGTTTATTGCAAATCACGAGCATGGAGTCTCGGTTAAGAACCACCCAAAGGGAATGTACTAGGGTTTAAACCTGCCAAACATGTTCTACAAGAGGTTCCCATAGTCATCATCCCATCTTTCGGATATTATCGGAGAAACGACTACTCGTATTCTAAAAATATTCTCAAGAGAGACTCTTATGAGTGTAGTATCGCGTAACAATCGTATCAAATCTTACATTTGAACGACTTTCGCACTACATCCTAAAAATAGGCCAAGATGGGCTTGGTAAACTAAGGTCCTTGGCTTCTAAGGTCTATATTGGAAAGAGTAATGTCTAACCACAACTTACTTGTGTGACATTATTGATCCCAACATAACCTCCACCAAGTGAATGGACTTGCAAGTCAACTTGCTAAGGAATAACTCCACACAAGTCAACAAGACTACGCCATTCTCCTATCCTAAGTGCACTCGAGTCCGGGTATAGAACTCATCTCACAAATATCACCAAGCATACAAGGAATTAATATCAAGCAAATCAATCATTACATACAATACAGTAATCCCAAATTGCACAAAAATATGTCACAAAACAAAACAATACAATACAACAAGCATGAAAAGTTGGCAAAACCCACTAGGCAGTCCCCAGCAGAGTCGCCACTTTTCTGTAGCGAGGTATTTGTTACCATTGGAGATATTGACTAAATCCAAGGTAAACCATACAAGTCGAGTCGCCACCGCACTTCTATTTATCCAAAGGAATGGTTAGAAAGCGAACAAAAACCTAAAAAGTTTTAACAAAAACTAGTAAAAGAAACAGAGATCTGGGTAAGGGGGTTGGTTATGCAATGGGAAGGTGTTAGGCACCCAAAACATCCTAGGTACTCCTAGGGAGCCCTTTTCATACTTGTTGTAAGGTTGGTATTTTTTGTGAAAATTTGTTTGTGCAAACATGATTGAAGAGATGAGAAGAGAATGTACAAGTTATTTACATTTTTCTGTTTGGATGGATAAATCCATTGCCTACGTACCATCTTATAAAAAGATTAGGATCAAAACCTCGTAGTTCAGGGTAAAAATCTCAAAACAAATGAGTGGATTGATTGGTCCAAAAGCCTTAAGGTCTTTTGTTATCAAAGGGAGAAAACTAAACCTAAAACCACAAATCAACCATGTGAGGATAGCTTCAACATGCTAGTGAGGGGTTAACCCTATAATAAGCATGGAAGACTCATTGTCCATCACTAAGGATATAGGTGAGTATTACATCTACCACAAAGATAACTCAAACCTAATAGCTAAAGGTTATGAAAAAGTTGATTAAGAAGTGGCCACTGAAACCACAAAAAAGACATTTGAATGGGTTATATTTACCAATTAGAAGTATATACAAAAATGGTCAAAGTTGACTTGAAAGTTCAATTCAAAATAAGTATTATGAAAAGAGAGTTTGAAAATCAAAAGCATAAGGCTTAGGTTTCTAATGTTGAAAACAAAGCTTAAATGTTTGCACAAAAAGGGTTTTGGCTTGGGTTAGGGTGGAGAGATGAAGGAGAAGGGCTAAGTCCTAAGGAAAACAAAAATATGAGGGATATGAAATGAAACCACACTAGGAGTTCCTCTCTTGAGATCATATTGATGATCCAAGTAGCTTCCATCCTTTGGAATAAGCAAGCACAAAGTATACGCAATCAAACAAGTCTCATAAGAGATCCTCAATGTATCTTGTATCTTCTACTTGGATGAACATGGTAATGATCCTCCAATTAAGCTCAAATGGAGACTCCTAGTTCAAGAGCACACACATCAAAAGTTCCATGGGGTAAAGCACTCTCCTAACCAGAGACCAGGGAAACAACAAACTAAAAGGGAGATTAAGACTCGAGCCTAATAGTTATCATGCAATCAACATCCCTAAGTTGAGGTTTCTAACAAGAACTTAACTCACAAGTAAACAAACATCACACACTATATCCACACAAGAGGCTCAAACAATGGGTGGGCTTTAGTCAAGAGGGTTCATGTCAACCTCGATAAACAAGCCAAACTGTAATGGGTAATCTGTAGCTCTTAACCACTAACATTGAACGTTAGGGTGAAGCTGATCAAAATGGTAATGAGGATGAGACCTCATGCTCTTAACCCTAGCCAGGGTGAGCTCATGACAAAGAAAGCGTGGGGATCCAGAAAGTGGGATCCTTTTCCACTTGACAGACCCTGGACAAAGATCTAGGGCACATGTTCAGGAGCATCAACACGTAGTGCGAGCATAAATAACGACACACTGAATAACGGGGGATTGGCTACTAATCCCTTTTATCCGTCAATTGCCTCTTCTCTTGGAGGTCTTATCAAATAGCACATGCCTCTTCTTGGAGGTCTTTGGGCACAATTTTAAACAAACACAAACAGAGCCTCTGAAGAAGGACTTGCCAGCAAAATGCCTGCCAAAAAGGTGACAGGACTTCAGACTACATGAAGTAAGAAGCTAACTACCTGAGTGGTGTGTCAACCATAATCCAATGCTCAAGCAAGAGCTAAAGCAAGCAAGCAACTAAGGTACCTGTACAAAGACTAAACAATTAGTATTTCAGTCATAAAACCAATAGACAAACAGTGAAACCCTCTAACAGTTACACAATTCAGTGCATAAGTTCCCTAACACTCAAATGAGCTCATGAGTTCACCACATCAATTAAAACCCTACAAAACAACAATAGGTCAGTACTCAATGTATTTGCATCTCACAAAGTGAGAACAAACCCAATTACCAATGCTAAGTATCCAATCCTGAAACAAAACAACAAAGTTAGCTTATGTACATCCAATCAACATAAGAAAGCATAAACAACCAATGGCATGAGATGAATCAAATCACAAGCCCCAAATAGAACCATATGAACCCCTAAACACCAATCACCATGGCCAAAGATCCATCATACTCCAAATATCATTCAAATGCTTCAAAAAGCCTAAAAAATATGCACAAAATGAGCTTCCAACTTAGAAAATTCATACCAAATCAGAAATGCATGCAATGACTTTGAGGATTTTTTGTATAAGTTTCTCATGTCATGAATGTTCAACATGCAAAAAATCAAATCCAGAATGATGCAAATGCTATGTGAAAAAAAATGCACCAATCAATGTAAAAAATGTGACACAAATTGTCACACTTTTCTCTATGTGTCAAAAATGATGATAACATGTGAGAAAAAAATCCAAACCAGTGACCAAAAATTCATGTCATGTATGAATGTCAAGCATGCAAAAAATTGGATCAGAAGGCTCAAAAATGAGGATTTCACAAGGCATTTAATGCAATAGGTCAAATTGCCACAACATCAATTCAAAAATTTACAATTAAAAATCCAGACATCAACAATTCATGAAATCAGCACCATAAAAAAGTAGACATCCATACAGAATCATGAAAAAAAATTGGGACTCATTTGGATCATTTTTGCATTTTTTATGCATTTTACAAAGTGAACAAAATAAATGAATTATTAAATGGAAATGGAGGGAAAAGCAAATATTCAAATCAAATCAGAAAAAACAGCAGCCATCAGATCTGGCGTGCACAAGCATCAACGGCTCAGGTTTGAATACATGAAACACATCGTTTCATTTAAACCAGTCAGCATGCCACTCAGCGCTTCAACGCACGCGTGGCTCAGTCAAAACGCGCTCCCCCAATCAATCTGCCACGCAGTGCACACATGGAGTCTACATTATCTAAACCCTAGCAATACACAGACGCCGGAGCTACAGCTCTGGTCGTCTTCTCCGACGACTCACGCGGCGGCGCCGCCCAATAAATTTCCAGAAATTCACCAAACTTATATCATTCGATTAATCTTTCAACGAGGATTCGAAATATGCTATTGGTTTCTCCTAAATCACTCTAGGTTTTGCAGATCGAAGTGAATAAGATTCTAGATCCAAACTTCCATTCAACCTAACTTCCTAAATTCTCACTCATTTTTAAATCTAAACACATCTCCATGCTCTACTCAACAAGATCTACAGTTCTATAATCAAAACACAGCAAAAGGAGAGATCGAATTTTAAGTCACCTTGAAGTGCAACTCTCTGAAATCGTGTTCTCTCAAGCTCTACAGCTCCAGATCTTCTCCTATGATCTTCCTATGAAGCTTTAAGCAAAAATGAACGGTTGAATCCTCTTGAATCCACTTCAACTTCCAAATTTCATCAACATGACATTGCTCTTGAACTGCTCGAATTCTTGATGAATTGCACCAAATGATGGATGAATCTTGCTCAGTGAAGCATGAGGATCAAGATTATGCAAGGATCTTTGAGGTTTGTGTGAGAAAAATGAAGATTCGAAGAGAGAGAATTTTTTAGAGTTCTTGAATTTTCAGATCTGAAATGGTGGTTTTTTCAGTTATGATTAGGGTTTCTGTTTATATACTCCATGCTAATGACAATGCTAATCATATTTTCCATTGGTTAATCATGATTAGTGAGATATGAAGCAATTTGCAAAAATGCAAAATGAGCTCATGTAGCCATAATACACGTGCTCCTCTCCATGCTATGCTTCCCATTTACTTATGGACATCCAAGGGTCAAGATTTGAAGATTAATTTGCTTGCAACTCAAGCCAAAAATGAATGGTGAAGATTTCCTCCAATTTGCACATGTGTGAAATAATGAACATACACACTTTTCCCATGCATGGCAAAGCTCATTTTGATATGTCTTGAACATGAGAAGCATTTTGCCAAAAGAATGAACCAATTTGAAGCATTACATCAAAAGTTATGCCATATTGAATTTCCATGCACACTTTGTGATCAAATGACCATAACTCCTCAACCATTCATCATATGGACATGAATTAGGACTTTTTGGAAAGGGGGGACAAAGATCTACAACTTTCATGTTCACCAAAAGTCCATTTGAAACTTCTTTGACATTGACAAGTCAAGTTGAAAGTGGACCAAAACTTGCCAAATTTGGAAACTTTGAATTATAGGTCATTTTCCATTTTTAGTAACTTTTGCCATGACCTTTGAATCTTCAAGATGGATGTTTAGAATGACGAATGGACCCCATTTGAACATGATTGAGGTGTCTCAACTCATTTCCCCACCTCATAATCCTCAGTGGACTGCACAGTTGACTTTTGGTCCTCAAATGACCTTGAAATGTCTTAATTAACTTGAGCCTCTACCACTTGGTGAAATTGCTTCAAAATAAAACCCTGGCTCATGTAAGCTCCTTATAATAATCATTTGATCCTCATCCCAAGAAAATACCTCATCTCTTGCATAACGGATCTTCTTGAAGCTCTTGACCTGGTGATTGCTTAAGCTACAAACAAAAGATGTTAGTGACATATTTTTGTGCTTTTGGTTAGTAAATAAAACAAGAAAAACAATTATATATAATTCAATCATGCTTGGTAATCTCAAACCACTCACAATAGATCCCTACCCAAAGGGAAAGGGAGCCAAGATGCTCAAAGATCCTTGAGGCTATGCAATGCAATGTTATGATGCCATGAGGGATCTTAGGGACAAAATTGGGGTCTTACAGCATGGTGACCGCTATAGGAGAAGCCATGACTCATCAGCCCTCAACCAGGAGATAACCGCCACGATCCCATGAACTTACCCATTTCCACACATGGCGGGCGCCATGAAGGGGTGGTGGGCGCTACCTTTGTATTTCACGGTCCCACTAAGGAGAAGTTGAAGGGCACCATGGTCTTTGCAAGCTGCTGAATTCCTCTATAAATAGGTCGTTCTAGTTCATTTCCAAATCATCCAACTTAGTTTACAACACTAAGACTATATTTATCATCTGTAAAAGCGGTAATCCGTCACATCGGGGGGTTATCGCACCTTAGTGAGATTGAGTTGGAGCACTTCGATTTTGCTGTCGTCTTTATCTTCAGAGTCGAAGGCTTATTTTCCTTGTACCAGATTTAAAGCCTTCGTTTGGAGCAGGTTCTTATTTAATTACTTTTATCTATTTTACTTGTCATTGTCTTTACTTTATTTAATTTCTTGCCACGCTTTACTTTATTTAATTCCTATCATTGTCTTTACTTTATTTAATTTCTCGCCACACTTTACTTTATTTAATTCCTGTCATTGTCTTTACTTTATTTAATTTCTCACCACGGTTTACTTTATTTAATTCCTGTCATTGACTTTACTTTATTTAAATTTCTGGCCATTATCTTTATTGCTCGTTTTAAATATTTTACACGCTTTACTTGTTCTTTACGCCTTACATTCTAAAACAACTTTTCATCATGATCAATATCGTTGTGCTTGTTGGTATTACCATGTCTGACTAAATCTTTCAAAGGTTAGAATGTAAGGATCGCAGTTAAAGAGATGTTTCACATATTGAATCTGTAGAAATGCTTTAAAGGTTGTTTTGATTTTTAATTCAAATTTTCTGAAACAAACTTGGTTAGTTTTAACTACTCAAGGAGTACGAAAGCACCCTGGTTTAGTTAACTAGGAATTTTTATCACTTTAAGGAAAAAATATTTTTGAAACTGTTTTCGGACGCTTTGATAGATTTAAAATCAGGAAACTCCTTGGGTAGACTTTCCAAATCAAAATCACTTTTCAACTAAGTTTACGAGTCTTATTTCTTAAAAATAAGTTTACTACTTTAGCGTTCTGCGCACCTTTTATAAGTGACAATAAAAGGCCTTAATTTAAAGGTAAACTTGGTTCTGAATACACGAAAGCGACAGTTTCTGTTAAATGGATTCTTTTCAAGAGTAGAAAATATTTCCCCATAAGTAGTTCTATTTAGACAATCGAAACATCGTTTAACTGACGTGAAATACATTCCAACCTGTCTTTATCTGCACTGTGTTTATTATTTTCTTTATTTACCGTTATTTTTCAACATCAATATCTATTTTATATCTCCTTAGATAAACATCGTAACGATAGTAATCAATAGATTGACGATTTGGTCTCTATGGGATCGATATTCTTTTATATTACTCTGACGCGATTCGTGCACTTGCGAATAGAGAGATCAAATATGCACTTCCTCCAAACATAAAATTTGAAGTAGACATCGTGAATTTGATCATGAAATTTTAATGGATTTCATATCATAAAAAATGAGCAAGTTATGGTCTTGGGAAGTTGACCTCCAAACTAGGGTTTAGACAAAATGACCTATAATTTTTCACCATAAAAAATGACTTTACAAGAAAAACTAGCTCTATAACTCAACATGAAATTTGTTTGGAATGTTATTTAGAGTAACTTTCATCTTCGAATCATTTTCATATGGCAAAAAGTGTAGGAGATAGGGTCTAGGGAACCCCAGTTTTGATCAGTTGACTTTCTCTAGTCAACCACCATGAACCAACTTGCTAGATTGATATTCCCTTGACTTTTGGGACTCATGGAGGATCATATATGCATAACATGATGTAATGTGAAGTATCCCTTAAAATATTTGATCAATTGTTGAAGAAACTTGTTGAAGAAGCACACAAGATACCCATATGAATTAGGGTTTCCCAGGCAAACCAACTCCAAACTCTTGATGATTTCTTGATCAAAATAACATGTGAAGATCATGGGGACTCATATATGATTCCTAGATCAAATGTAAACCAATTCTTGATTAAGCTCCTTGCATTAAGGGTCTCAAACCCTATATATGATATAGGTGGAGCATAGGTGAACATGTACACTACCTACAAAAGTAACAAACTATACATTGACATATTTTTGGTATTTTGGTTAGTAAAATAAAGAAAAATGAAATATGATACAATCAAAAGTGCTTGGTGATATCTCCCAATGCAAATCCAATGAATGAGGGGTGAGGAGGATGCCAAGTTGTGATCCCAATGCTAATGCTAATGCAAATGATGAGATAGCATGAGGGATCTTAGGGTCAAAATTGGGGTCTTACAGTTGCCCTTATTTAAGGACATTCTAGTTGAGGAGATGAAGGTTAAAATCTTCGTACCGACTCAGTAGAACGGATTTAAATAACAACAATAGAAGCAAATTTTGGTCCCTAAGAGACCTCATGACGCATATGTTATAAAATGTTAAAAATAATCTTTGTTGGGAAAATGTTGCCACAAAGGAAAAGAATCCGGAGAGACTGAAAGTCCGCAGGAGCATAATGCATTCCCTAAGGAAAATTCAATGGGGAGACAGAGACTCCGGGGGATAGAAGTTGTGCGTAGGATAAACTACGACTTAAAACATATGGGGTACACGAGGAATTCAATGAAAATAAATTAATGGAAGGACTCAGTCGGGGATAAGGGAAAAGTCTATAGGGGAAACGGGTAAATCAGAACAAAATTGAAATACGCGATCCAAATAGGTGACGACGATTTCAATGAGGAAATAAGTAATCAAACTCAATTAGGGAAGAAAATAACTTCAACACAGGAGTAAGAGAAATATATTATCCACTGCCAGTTACTGGGTAAGGAAATAACAAGATCTGTCAGAGAGGACATATGTTACCAGTTAGGGTAAATATATGGAGGATGCCTTGCTGAGGGAAACCAGAAGGTGTATTCATTACCAGTTACTAGGTAAGAATAACCTACTGGGGAAAAGCCACAATAGGATTTACAACTATCGGTTACTGGGCAGAAGACCAAAGAAAGAGAATATCCGTTACAGACTAAAGTGAACATATCAAGGATAAACTCAAAGGAAGAATATCTGTCATCAGTTAAGATGAACATATCAAGGATAAACCACTTGGGGAATTAGGGAGAATATCCGTTACCGGTTAGGGTAAACATATCAAGGATAAACTCCAAGGGGAGAAACAGGAATTATATCTATCGGTTACTAGATAGAATACCAAAGAGAGAATATCCGTCACCGGTTAAAGTGAACATATCAAGGATAAACTCCGCAAAGGGGAAAGCAGGATTTACAACTACCAGTTACTGGGCAGAAGACCGCAAAGAGGAGGAAACCCGTCATCAGTAAGGATGAACATATCAAGGATTAACTCTCTGGGGAAAAATAGGAATTACAACAACCTTTTTACTGGGTAGAATACCAAAAAAGAAAATATCCGTCATCGGTTAGGATGAACATATCAAGGACACACTCAAAGCAAGGGAAGAAAATATCTGTCATCGGTTAGGATGAACATATCAAGGATAGACTTCCCGGGGAAACGTGAAAACGAATCCGCTGGGGAGTAAGAGGAAATAAATTACTTTTACCGGGTATTAGGCAAAAGTAAAGTACTCCCAAATTGAGAAGAATATTACCGATTACTGGGTAACAGACTCTTAGGGGACCCAAAAGCATCTATCTAGGCAAGATCTAGGAAGAAAAGGTCAATCAAAGACTTAACCTAATGAGGATATAAATCAGGGGGGGAATGGTTCCATCCAGGTAATCAACTAGGGAGGAAGCTGAAATACTAATCATCCATGAGGAAATAGCTCAGTGTGGAATGAGAAAGGTTGGATTCTTTCTGCTTAAGGGGCTGACACTCTACAATTGAAAGAGGACAGACATGCCGGATATGCATGGGGGGAAAGGATACCACCGTAGCAGAGGATCAGAGGAATAATGAATCACAAGATATAATAATGGATGTATATGTATATGTATATGTATATGTATATGTATATGTATATGTATATATGATGATTGTGCTGACAAAATGATCACAAAGGATACAAATGTCACCGATCTGAATCATCAATACAACATCTCACCCAATCTCAACAGGAGGGAATCAACTGGAGAAAGAGAGGTAGAGGATGAACGCGAACCATCCACCTCAAAGGATCAAATCCTGGTTGGGGCAAAGGAAAATATCTACCGAGGATCCACACCATCAACTCTATGGGGAATTTCAGGTCAACAACATATCAAATGGGAGATAACCTTATAGAGGATCAAACATACTGCTCTAGAATCAGTATTGAATTGGAATCTGCTGGAGACTTGAGGGGAAACACAATCTTGTGTTGGATCTATGCTGAGAAAACGCGCATACAACTCAAAGGCGGCAAATGAAAACTCGGCTGGGGAAACCAAACAAAACTTGGCTAGAGATGCTGAAATGCTGCTGGGGATAAAACAGAGATCACGCCAACTGCTTGGGGAAAACTAACAATGTTTCGCATTTTAGGATCACCTATTCTCAGACCGCTGTTGATATTCCTTAAATGAAACCGATTGCTCTTTTAAAGTAACTGCTTTTATTATTTAAGAAAACATGATTCTGATTTTAAAATTTCAATTTCAAAATGACCATCACAAAATTTTAATTCTATTTTGTTGAATAAATAAGAGTAGAAATAATTGGATAAAAGCTCAACTTTATTTAATAGAATGGTAGTCTGTAAATGACAAGACTCCATAGAACTTTACAAAAGTTGAAAAGTGATAATTTACATGGAAAAGGGCTACATTGAATACAATGATCACTAATACTTCTACCGTCTTCAATATCCGTTGTGCTCTTGGCTTTGGTTGAAGATGACTCAGAATCAAACATTGTGCTCAAGTGTGTCTTTAAGACTGAAGATCAACATGATGCAGTTACTTTCCATAATCCCTAATTTTTGCATAAATTTCCCCAAGGTGGGGTACTCAACTTATCGGGATAATTTTTTTCTGTTTTATGTCTCTAACTTTTGCCTGGATCTCCCTTTCGGGTTTTCAATCCACCGAGATGCTCATTTTTGCCTAAGACGCCCTTCCGGGTTTTCACCTTAGCGAGCTGTTCTTTTCTTTTTAGGCGAAGTATTTCTTGATTGCATTGACATTCACAAGACGCGTGAACTCTTCACCATCCATAGTTTTAAGAATAAAACCACCGCATTAAAAGGCTCTCTTAACAACATATAGGCCTTCGTAATTAGGAGTCCATTTGGCCCTATAATCTGGTTTAAAAGATAAGATTTTCTTAAGCACAAGGTCGCCTTCTCTAAACACACGAGGCCTGACCTTCTTATCAAAAGCTTTCTTCATTCTCTGCTGATATAACTGACCATGACACATGGCAGTTAACCTTTTCTCCTCAATTAAGTTCAACTGGTTATATCTGGTCTGACACCATTCAATCTCTGTCAACTTGGCTTCCTTCAAGACATGCAATGACGAGATCTCAACCTCTACGGGGAGCACATCTTCCATGCCATAAACTAGTGAGAAAGGGGTTGCCCCTGTTGAAGTGCGGATGGATGTACGGTTCCCATGCAAAGAAAATGGGAGCATCTCATGCCAATCTTTGTATGTTACAACCATCTTCTGAATGATCTTCTTAATATTCTTGTTTGCAGCTTCAACAACCCCATTCATCTTAGGTCTGTAGGGAGAAGAATTATGATGTGCAATCTTGAAGTCTTTGCAAAGAGCTTCCACCATATTATTGTTCAAGTTCGATCCATTATAAGTAATGATCTTACTTGGCACACCATACTGGCATATAATCTTAATCTTGATAAACCTTACAACAACTTGCTTGGTTACATTCGCATACGATGCCGCTTCAACCCACTTTGTAAAGTAGTCAATAGCCACCAGAATGAAACGATGTTCGTTCGAAGTTTTGGGCTCAATCATGCCAATCATATCAATTCCCCACATGGAGAAGGGCCATGGGGAGGAAATGACATTCAATAGTGTCGGAGGAACATGAATCTTATTTGCATATATTTGACACTTGTGGCATTTCTTCAAAAACTTGCAACAATCAGATTCCATTGTCAGCCAATAGTAACATGCTCTCAACATCTTCTTTGCCATAGCATGCCCTTTGGAATGAGTACCAAAGGAACTTTCATGGACTACAGTCATCAATAAGTCTGCTTCGTGTCTATCCACGCATCTAAGGAGGACCATATCAAAGTTTTTCTTGTACAACACATCACCATTTAGGTAGAAATTTCCAGCTAATCTCCTCAAAGCCTTCTTATCTTTCAAAGACGCCCTTGACGGGTAAATCTGACTTTGGAGGAAACATTTGATATCAAAATACCACGGCTTTTCATCTTTGATCTCTTCAACAGTAAACACATGAGCTAGCCTATCAAGACGCATCACAGTCAAATTAGGAACTTCATTCTAGAACTTCACCATAATCATTGAAGCCAACGTTGCAAGAGCATCTGCCATCCGATTTTCATCTCGAGGGATATGATGAAATTCAACCTTTGTAAATAAAGTTGAATTCCCCCTTTCATAATCTCTATATGGTATCAAACCGGGTTGATTCGTGTCCCATTCACCTTTGATCTGATTCACAACCAAAGTTGAATCTCAATAGACATCTAAATACTTGATTCTGAGATCAATGGCCTCTTCCAGTCCCATAATGCAAGCTTCATACTCAGCCATACTATTTGTACACTTGAAAGTCAAATCTAGCTGTAAATGGAAAATTCGTGCCTTGAGAAGTAATAATCACTACCCCAATGCCATTACCATATTGATTAACAGCTCCATCAAACACCATGCCCCAACGGGAACCAGGTTCTGGCCCTTATTCAAGCAATGGTTCATCACAATCTTTCATCTTCAGGTATAAGATCTCTTCATCAGGGAAATCATACCGTACTGATTGATAATCTTCAATCGGTTGGTGAGCCATGTGGTCAGCTAAGATACTACCTTTAATAGCTTTTTGAGATCGGTATTCAATATCATACTCGGATAACAACATCTACCAACGGGAAATCCTCCTAGTTAAAGCAGGATTCTCAAAAATATACTTGATTGGATCCATTTTAGATATCAACCAAGTGGTATGATTCAACATATACTGACGCAGACGCTTAACAGTCAAAGCCAATGCGCAACAAGTCTTCTCTGGCATAGAATACCGAGTCTCATAGTAGGTGAATTTCTTACTGAGGTAGTAAATAACATATTCTTTCTTTCCAGTTTCGTCTTGATGACCTAGAACATAACCCATACTCTCTTCGAGCACAGTCAAATACATGATCAATGGTCTTCCTTCAACAGGCGGAGACAAAATTGGAGGCTCAAGCAGATACTCTTTGATACTGTCAAAAGCTTTCTGGAAATCTTCGGTCAAATCACAAGACTGATCTTTCCGAAGAAGCTTGAATATAGGCGCACATGTGGCAGTCATATGCGATATGAATCTTGAGATATAATTCAAGTGGCCGAGAAAACCTCTGACTTGCTTCTCAGTTTTGGACGCATGCATTTCTTGTATTTCTTTGACCTTGGTTGATCAACTTCAATTCCCTTCTCACTGACAATAAAACCCAACAACTTACCAGAACGAACACCAAAAGTACACTTATTGGGATTCAAGCGGAGTTTGTACTTCCTCAAACGCTGGAATAGCTTCAACATATGCTCAACATGTTCTTCTTTATCACTTGATTTAGCAATCATGTCATCAACATAAACTTCAATCTCTTTATGCATCATATCATGAAAATGAGTGGTCATTACTCTCTGGTATGTTGCACCATCATTCATTAAACCGAAAGGCATCACTCTATAACAAAATGTTCCCCAGGGTGTAAGGAATGTGGTTTTCTCCATATCCTTGGGTGCCATCTTGATCTGATTATAACCGGAAAATCAGTCCATAAACAAAAAGACTTTGAATTTATCTGTATTGTCTACCAACATATCAATGTGTGGCAAAAGGCAATCATTTTTCGGACTAGCTTTATTCAAATCTCTATAATCAACACACATACGAACTTTTCCATCCTTCTTAGGAACAGGCACAATATTGGCCACCCACTGCGGATACTCAGCAGTAACAAGGAAACCGACATCAATATGCTTTTGCACTTCTTCTTTAATCTTTACTGCCATTTCAGGGTGAGTCCTTCTCAACTTCTGCTTGACTGACGGGCATTCTGGCTTCTACGACAATCTATGCTCCACAATCTCAGAATCCAAACTAGGCATGTCTTGATAGGACCAAGCAAACACATCTGAATACTCTCGGAGAAGATCAATTAACCCCTTCTTAACCTCTGGACACATCTGATACCCAATCTTGACTTCCGTCACATCATCTTCGGAACCCAAGTTGACTAACTCAATCTGCTCTTCGAATGGCTAAATGGCTTTTCCCTCGTACTCAGGTAGACGAGATAATTCATCAGACACTTCTTTATCACTTTCTTCCTCAGCCTCAAACACAGGGGATTCAAAGTTTGGAGAATGAGTAGGATCATTGTATTCAATGGGTTTAGATACCAACCTGCATAATGATTTGATATTTTGATTTTAGAGAAGTGAATTGTGACCAAATATTATGTAGATAGACAATTATTATTTATTTATGTTTTATGTGATTACCATTTTCAGAAAAGCAAAAAGTAAAAACAAAATATCATAGATGTGGATGAATAGAATTGCATTTTATTGATGATTAATTTGAAATATGCCCAACAATGTTCACTTCTCCCTTAGGCATAGGAGAAGGATTTTCTAAAATGATAAAAACAAATTACTTAGAGCTATGGACGATAATAGGAACATCAACAGCGATCCAATTATTGCAATCCTTTCCATGCGTCATCAAATTGGTGCAGTCTTCATCTTCATCACCCCCGGTCACGACAACTGAGTATTGTTCATTACCATGGATGAACCCTCCGCTACGGGAACTAGGTTGCACATCTTCAGCTTTGATATAAGACAACCCTTGCTGAAATTCCAAACCAGCTCTACTCTTATTCTCGACGACCTCTACCATACGGCCCCACAGATCTGAACTGCCATTTTCAACAATTTTATGCGCGTCTTTGAAAGAGGACATGGGTGCCCCAGCTTTCTTCACTTCAGTAGTAGGTAGAGCTTGGAACAGAGTTCCAATCTCATCCTCAGCTTCCACATACAAAAAAGACGACATGTAACTTGCCAACAACGCTTTCTCTCCACCAACAATGACAAGCTTGCCATTCTTCACAAATTTCAGCTTCTGGTGCAGAGTGGGTGTCACAGCTCCACCTCATGTATCCATGGCCTTCCCAATAAGCAGCTATAGGCCGGGTGGATGTCCATTACTTGAAAAGTAATTTGGAAATCACTCAGACCTATCTTTACTGGAAGGTCCACTTCTCCTATGACGGTCTTGCGAGAACCATCAAAAGCTTTGACAATCACGCCACTGTACCTCATAGGGGCGCCTTGATACGTTAACTTTGAAAGAGTTGACTTGGGGAGTACATTTAATGAAGAACCGATATCAACCAACACATTTGACAATGCATCTTCCTTGCAATTCATGGATATATGTAGTGCCAGATTGTGATTTCTTCCTTCCTTAGGAAGCTCTTCATCACAAAAACTCAGATTGTTGCAGGAAGTGATGTTAGCCACAATGTGGTCGAATTAATCCATAATTACATCATGTTTTACATAGGCTTGCTCCAATACTCTTTGTAATGCTTCTCTGTGTGCTTCAAAATTCATGAGCAGAGACAATACTGAAATCTTCGAAGGAGTTTGAGGCAGCTACTCCACTACATTAAATTCACTCTTCTTGATCAATCTCAGTACCTCATTATCATCACCAGGCTTAAAATTACTGGATTCACCAGAATGACACTTTGGAGCACTAACTAGATTCGTTACTGGCACATCAACCTTCTTACCAACAGACACATCTTCTATCACCTCTTTTGGAAAGACAGGTCTAAAAACACGATCGCTACGGGTCACCTTCGTTATATCGGCAATATTCACAATAGAATTGGTTGTAGGCAACATAACCTCTCGACCAATCTCCAACATGGTAGCATTATTCTGATACGAGACAGCTCTATCAGATGCATACGAGACGGGGCCCGCTAACCGTATTACTAACGGTGATATTGATATATTGACGATGTTACTGCTGCTGCTGTCAAACTGAATCACTGCCCGCTTAGGGGTTTTAAACACTGGTACTATAACATTGACATCATCTATATCCCTCGACTATTGAATATGGATTACATTCTCATCCATCAACTTTTGGATATCTCTCTTGACGATGGAACACCCACGGGGGTTTACACTGCAACGCACAACCATCATGGTCATGCTCACAATCACTGATGGTACACAGGGTCTTATGCATCTCTACCAAGGACCGACGAATACGTCTCACATTGAATACTCGGAAACTTCCTGGACAACCATCTTCCATATTGACAGAGGAATTACCATGAGCAGGCAACGAGTTAGCTTTCACATTCGGTACACGGTCCTCGAAGGACACCATCCTACTCTTCACAAGCTTCTGGACCTCATACTTCAACGGGTAGCAGTTTTCAATATCATGGCCGGGAGTTCCTTGATGAAAGGCACAATGAAGTCCTGGCTTATACCACCATAGAAGTGGTTCTGGAATTTGTGGCAGATTTCTTGGTTGGAGAAGGTTCTTGAGAACCAAAGATGGATAAAGTTCTGCGTATGAAATAGGAATAGGGTCAAAAGAGACCTTCTTCCTCTCGAAACTTTGTTGTTGTTGATGATTGTTGGTGTTATAGTTGTTTGTTCTTTGTTATAGCTGTTGTTGACGTTGTTGTTGAACTGGAATTGATTGATTGTTGGAAAATACTGGAATAACGGGTGAAACTTGATGATGATGCAGGCGTGGTTGCGAATTTCTTTTGGCATGAGGCCTTCTCTGCCTCCCCATAGATACTACATTGGTTTCACCTTCCTTCTTTCTGGCGAAACTGCTCCCATACTTCTTGTTTGATGATACTTCTTCCTTAGATAAACGTCCCTCGTAGACACCTTCCTCTAACCTCATCCCCATGTTTACCATTTCGGTAAAATCACTTGGGGCACTAGCAATCTTGCATTCGTAATAGAACGAACTCAGGGTCTTAAGTAAAATCTTGATCATATCTTTCTCTTCCAATAGAGGATTGATCTGAGTAGCAAGCTCTTTCCATCTTTGGACATACTCTTTGAATGTCTCTTTGTCCTTCTGAGACATCGACCTCAACTGGTCTTTATCAGGCGCCATGTCCATGTTATATTTATACTTGTAGCGGTAAATTCATGATCATCAAGCTATAGGTAAGCTAGACATCAATTAAACCAGAGTCGCCATCGCGCTTTTATTGTTTCCAAGGGAAAAGGGAAAAGTACGAACAAAACCCAAAATATAAGAAGTTTTCAAATCAAAACTAATAAAATGCCAGAGATTACAGGTAAGGGGGTTGGTTACACAGAGGGAATGTGTTAGCACCCAAAGTGTCATAGGTACTCCTAGGGAGCCCTTTCTTGTGTGCATATGTGTTTTTGTACAAATGATGTTTGCCAGAAATATAATGGAGGGATGAGAAAATAATTCATTAATTATATTTCTGTGTTTGACAAGACCTTCGGACTTGTGCCTACGTACCAACATAAAAATGATGGATCAAAACCTTGTAGTTCATGGTAACAATTTCAAAGTGAGTGCATTACTTTTAACAAAAGTTTAAGTTTAACAAAGGAACAAAAGGCCTAAAAAGGTTTGAATGAGTGTTACTTATTTTTGGCTTTTGAAAATTTAAGTCAAGTATAGTTAGGTTTATTTGCAAGTTTGATTAAGAAAACAAGTTTGAAAATGCAATGGCATAAGGCCAAAGTTTCTAATTTGTAATATGGTCCAAGTTTAGAAATCACAAACAAAGAAGATTTTTAAAAGGAGGGAGAGATTTTTGAAATTAAATAAGTGGGTAAGAGATGAAGAGACTAATCGTAAGCACAAATTTAAAAGTTGAGAGTTGAAAAGATCTGATCAATGAGCTGCAATCCAATAGAAAAGAATGTCATTTAGAAACCAAAATTTCCATTGGAATTTAGAATCAAGCAATATCAATACACAAATAGAAAGAAGAAGAGCAAGGCATCAAAAAAAGATAGTCACATCCAAGCTTAGCAACTCCATGATCTTCTTCCAAATTCCCATGTATCAAATGATTTCAAAGATGGCATTAGACACATGTTCAAAGTAATAGCTTCAAATATGATCATGTTGCAAATGAACTCAAATGGATCTCCCATATTGTATCAGATGAATGCTCACTACACAAGCACTTGGTTTCATGAAAGTTGGCATTGGCCAAGTCCTTTGCATAGGGAGTGTTGCCTAAATTCTAAGTCCAATAGTCTCAGATCAAACTAACAGTCCACACAACATGTTTTTTAGGGGTTTTGTTCTTATTATGTACATTAAGGTCAAAAGACCTCACAAAAAAACAAGTATATACAAACACAAAATATCACAAATTATGGCCCAAGTAGGCAAAGTAAAAATGACATTAAAATAAACAATTTGAATGGTATGAATAATGGCAAATGAATAAAAGCTCAAAATTTAAAGTGCATAAAAGTAAATGACTTGAAATTAAATGTTAGTTGTTAGTTGATTAGAAGTTAGTTTTCCTTTTGCTTTGTTTTGTTTAAGTCATTCTTTGGAGAACACACAACTCACTTGTCACAAGCATGGATCCTTGAACCAAGACATCTTCCAAAGGAAGGAAAAAAGACCAAGTTTCCACACAATACCATGAAAGAGGGGAGACTAACAATCTCACTTACTAGAATGCTATGCCTTTTTGTGTCACAAATTTAGTGCTATGTTAAGCAATCGTAATTGGACTAATGTAGAAGTCTCAACTATTTGAGACCGGGCAATAAAATTTTGGTGTTAATGCATGTTAGAGACATAGTATTATGGACTATGCTCATGAGACATAACACACACAAAAAGAATATGCAAAAAGGTGAACTTAATCTCATCCACACTCATGTTGATTTTTCAATCAAGTAGCCTTAGGATATGGAGATATCATAGGTCCATGACATGAATGAATAAAGAAGGGGAATGATATGAAAAGGGAGGGGAAATGGAATCAACACAAATTGGTCAAAGGAGGACTTTTATCAAGTTAAGATCATTCATTCATTTTGGGAGATGAAATATATATTTCATCAATCCCCTAAATCCAATGATCTTAACCTAACAAAGTTAAATCAACCTTGACCAAGGCCCAACAACACAATTCAAACTCAACAAGCCAATTAAAATGGTTCAACATAATTTATTTGCAATTATTCAATTAAAAAACAAATAAAATATGCATTAAACTAAATAATGGTTGGTCAATTTCCTAAAACCTCATCAAAACACCAAAGAAATGGCCATGAGATTTATCATAGGTCAAACAAGGTCAAAGGACCTTGGAGAAAAAATTTCATCATTTTTGGAAACTTAAAACTATTTTTAAACAATTAAAAATATTCACAAAATCAATTAAATCATGAAAAATATTAAGAATGATCCAAAAAATAATTTTAATTCAGAAAATGAAAGAGGAATTTATTTAAATTTTTTTGGTGAAACTCTCATATTTGTTGGATCAATATTAAAATTAATATGAATTAATGAAAATACCACAAATAAAATGAAAATCAAATAATCAGAAAAAACGTGGACCACTTGATCTCCCTCATTAATTGAGGTGGTAGATCAAGTGGTCACAAATGCACGTTCCATGATGGAGTTGATTCAGCGCGCCACATGAGCGGTAATCAAAACCAACGCTCGTGATTAAAACAACTTGAATAGATCATGTGGCTCTGGACCTTGCCAACTCACCACGGAGCAAACCTCCCGTCACATTCTCAAACGAGCCTCGCCGGACTGTTCCAATCATAACCGTCACTAAAATAAAAAAGAAGGACATGATTTCGAAGTAAAAATGGCATTGAGCACGAATTTGACCTTAATTTATCCTAACTCCAAGTATATTGAGAGATACATGGAGTTGAAATTTGAGGTGTATGATCTGAGTTGCTTTGATTTGACCTCAAAGCAACTAAATCTTCTTGCCTACATTGGTAGGACTTCAGACAACCAAGGAACCAAGAGAATTATGTAGAATTAAGTAAGAATCAAAGAGATGAAAAATTCTGGAAACTACCTTCAATGCAGTTCAAAATTCGATTGCTCTTGCTTTGATTCTTGCTTGATCTCACTCAGGAAGCTTGGAGAAGTAGACTAGAATCAACCAAAGGCTTTGGAGCCCTGGAGTTTTGAATCTCAAAACAGTGAGATTCAAACTCAATTTTCAAAGAAAATTCTCAGGATTATCCTCTCAAATTGAAGGGTTTGGGATCTTGGAGCAAAGTTGACGCGAAGGGATCCCTAATTCTAAACCTAGAGGCTTCTATTTATAGCTAAATCACATGTTATTTTCACCTTCAAATTGAACTTCCAAATTTGGCAATGGATGATGCATGCTTGCATGGGCATGTACAGGCCTATGAAGTCACTCTTTTAGGTCCATAACCAAGTGCGAATGAGTCTGAAATCAACTTGGAATGCAAGGCAAATGTGTATAGCTGTTTGAAGTTTTGATTTTGCCAAATGATGATGCCATGTTCAAGCCATGCGCAGACCATCCAAATCTTGTCCAAAATGGATGAAATTGACTTTTTGGAAAGGTTAGATCAAGAGGAACAACTCTTATGTTGAACACTTTTCCATTTGAAACTTGTATCATGGTGAATTTTGAAGTGCAAGTTTGGAAATTTTAACATATCAAAAAGTTTTCTAAGTGTCAAGCCATATGTTTACTTATTCCACCTTGGCTAACTTTTTGTGTGAGCTTCAAATGAGAAAAGTGTATTCATCAAAGTTGTAGCTCTTTCAAAGTCCTCCAGAACGGACACTAATTTGACCTCAGTTGGATTTTAAATGAATGCGTTATGCATTTTTGAAGTTGAGGAAAATCACTTGTTCAATGGTATTGGTCCAAAATGACCTATAATGTATCCTCATATCACATGCTCATAAAAGTTGAATTATCTCTTCCTCCAAACACTAAATTTGAAGTACACACCTTGAATTTGATTGTGAAACTTAGAAATCTTTCATCTCATAAAAATTGAGCAAGTTATGGCCTTGGGAAGTTGTCCTCCAACTTAGGGTTTAGACAAAATGTTCTATAATCTTTCAACATACAAAATGA
The DNA here is from genome assembly GCF_024323335.1 of Lathyrus oleraceus. Classification (NCBI taxonomy): domain Eukaryota; kingdom Viridiplantae; phylum Streptophyta; class Magnoliopsida; order Fabales; family Fabaceae; genus Lathyrus; species Lathyrus oleraceus. The sequence continues at coordinate 235,332,229 of NC_066580.1, read as the reverse complement.
CTTTCCAAGCAAAACTAGCTCTAGACATCAACATGGAAGTTGTTTGGAATGTCATTTAGAGTAAGGTTTCTCTTGGAATCATTTTCATATGATAAAAAGTGTAGGAGATAGGGTCTAGGGGACCCCAATTTTGATAAGATGAAATCCTCTAGTCAACCACCATCAACCAACTTGCTAACTTGCCATTCTATTGACTTTTGGGACTCATGGGAGATCATATATGATTAAGATGATTAAATTTGAAGTATCCCTTGAAGTATTTGATCAATTGTTGAAGAAGCTTGGTGAAGAAGTTACACAAGATACTCAGATAAACTAGGGTTTCCCAGGCAAGCCAGTTCCAAACTCTTGATGCTTCCTGGAACAAAATAACATATAAAGATCAAAGCGACTCATATATGATGTCTAAAGCCATTATAGACCAATTCTTGATTGAGGTCTTAGCCGTGAGGGTCTTAAACCCTAGATATGAGCTTGATGGATCAAAGGTGATCATGTGCCTTACCTACAAAAGAGTTAGACAAAGGAAAAGAAATATTTTTGGTATTTTGGTTAGTAAAGATGATAAAATACAAAGTATGATACAATCACATGGTGCTTGGTGATCTCTCCCAATGCAAATCCAATAAGTGAGGGGTAAGGAGGATGCCAAGGTATGATCCCAATGCTAATGCATATGATGAGGTAGCATGAGGGATCTTAGGGTCAAAATTGGGGTCTTACAGTTGCCCCTATTTGAGGACATTCTAACTGAGGAAGTGAAGGTTAAAATCTTCGTATCGACTCTGTCTAATGGGCTTAAATAACAACATATAGGAACAAATTTTGGTCCCTAAGAGACCTCATGATGCATATGATATGAGTGTTAAAAGAAATCTTTATGGGGAAATGTTGCCACAAAGGAAGAGAATTCAGAGAGACCGAAGATCCACAGGAGTGTAATGCATTCCATAAGGAAAACTCACTAGAGAGACAGAGACTCTGAGGGGAGTAAATGGCTATGCGTATGCCAGGCTATGACTTAAAAACTACTGGGGGACACGAGGGATTCCATGAAAAATAGAAAGACTCAGCCCGGGGGACAAAGGGAACATCTGCAAGGGAAACGGGTAGATCAGAACAAAGCTAAAATACTCGAACCATGCAGGAACAACGATTTCACTACGGAGCACGCACTCAACTCGACTAGGGAAGAAAATTCCTTCAACACAGGAGGAGCAGAGATATACTATCCACTACCAGTTACTGGGTACAGAGATAACAAAATCTGTCAAGGAGGACTTCCGTTACCGGTTAGGGTAAAAATATCAAGGATGACTCGCTGAGGGCCGCCAGAAGGTATATTCATTACCGGTTACTGGGTAAGAATATACTTGTTGGGGAAAAGCTAAAAATAGGCTTTACAACTACCGGCTACTGGGAAGACCAAAAGTAGAGAATATTCGTCACTGGTTAGAGTGAACATATCAAGGATAGACTCAGAGGAAAGAAAATTCGTCATCGGTTAAGATGAACATATCAAGGATAGACTTGCCTGGGGATGTTATGGAGGAGACCCATCATCGGTTAAGATGAACATATCAAGGATAAACCGCCTGAACAAAAAGTAGGAATTACATCTACCGAATGTTGGATAGAATACCAAAAAGAGAATACCCGTCACCGGTTAGAATGAACATATCAAGGATAGACTCCGGGGGAAGAATAGGAATTATATCTATCAGTTATTGGATAGAAAACCACAAAATAATATTCTTCACTGGTTAGAGTGAACATATCAAGGATAAACTCTGCAAAGGGGAGAAAAGCAGGATTTACAACTACCGGTTACTGGGCAAAAGACCGCAAAGAGAAGGAAACCTGTCATCGGTTAGGATGAACATATCAAGGATTAACTCCCTGGGAAACAAAATAGGGATTACAACTACCTTTTTACTAGGTAGAATACCAAAAAGAGAATATCCATCACCGGTTAGGATGAACATATCAAGGATAGACTCAGAGCAGGGGAAGAAAATATTTGTCATCAGTTAGGATGAACATATCAAGGATACACTTCCTAGGTAACGTGAAAACGAATCCGCTGGGGAAAAAACAAGGGTTACTTTTGCCGGGTATTGGGCGAGAAGTAACAAAACTGCCAATTAAGAAGGATATTACCATTTATTGGGTAATGAACTCTCAGGGGAATAAAAGCATCTATATAGGAAAGATCTAGAAAGAAACGGTCAATCAAGACTCAACCCAATGAGGATTTAACTCAAAGGGAGTGGTTCCATCCAGATAATCATCTAGGGAGGAAACTGAAATAACAATCATCCACGAGGAAATAACTCAGTGGGGAAAGGAGAAAGGTTAAAGTATTTCTGCTTAGGGGGCTGACACTCTATGATTGAAGGAGGACAAACACACCAAACTTGTATGAGGATAAAGCACCACCATAGTAGAGGACAAAAATCACAAGTAGTAATAATGCAGTAATGAATTTATATGGGTGTATATGTATATGTATATGTATATATGATGCTTATGCTGACAAAACGATCACAAAGGATACAAAAATATCACTGATTTGAATCATCGACACAACTCCTAGCCAATCCACTGAAGAGGGAAACAACTGCTGGAAAAAAGTTCAAACATATCAAAGGCTCAACCCTAGTGTCGCATTACGCGAAAAACCGGTGGGAAAACGAAACAACAGAGCCGCCACCGTGCGTTATTTATCCCACAAGAGGGAAAGGAAACGCTCGAAGTAAAACTGGAAAATACATGGTCTCGCGACCATAGAGAGATGGGATCGGGAGTCGGTTATGCGAAGGGAAGGTATTAGCACCCCTACGCATCTGTCGTACTCGACGGGATCCACGCACAAAAGGAAGGATAAAGGTTGCTAAACACTGCACACAAACTGCACACACTGACTGAAAGGAGACACAAGGAAGACAAAAGAAACTAACTCGGCAGGATATCGCATCCTGGGCCTACGTAGTCTGTCAGGCACAGACATCAGAGTCGACGTAGTTCGGGACAGGGGAAAATGTGTTCGCTAGGATGTCGCATCCTATGCATACGTATCTTCTCTAACGGGAGAAGAATCAGAGCACTCGTAGCTCGGCTAACACACGCCAAACAAAACCACAAACACAGGAAACCGACTGCCAATCGCTGGACTTACGTCAGACTCCACACAAGCAGGAAAACATGGAAACCGAATGCCAATCGATGGGCTTACATCAGACTCCGAACCAACAAACACACGCAGGAAACCAACTGGCAATCGCTGGACTTACATCAGACTCCAACAAGCAAACAAGACACAGGAAACCGACTGCCAATCGCTGGACTTACGTCAGACTCCAACTCAACACAAAGGGGTTGAAAAAGAAAAGAGCGCGCCCAGAGAGATCAGCTCATCTCCTGCCTACGTACCTCATCTGGTATGAGGATCAGGGCGACGTAGTTCCCCTACGCAGGGAAAAAGGACTAGCCTAACCAGATACAAAGGGAGACACAAACTACTAGGGAGACTAAGACTCGAGCCTAGAAGTTATCATGCATTCGATCCCTATGTTAAGGTTTCTATCTAACTTGCACAGGGAGCAAGCTATCCTAAACAGCACAGGCAAAGCAAACATACACACAATTAGCACACACTATATACAAACAAAGTGGGCTCACACAAGGCTAGGCTGTGAAACACAAGCCAACTGGAATCGGGTGTAGTTAGCTCTTAACCCTAACAATGAGAGTTAGGGTGAAGCAGATGAAATGGGAAGTGAGGGTAAGACCTCACAGCTCTTATCCCTGGCCTGGGAGAGCTTCAGACAAATGAAAGTGTGGGAGTTCAGAAAGTTGGAACTCTTCTCCACATATGACTGGCTCAACAAAGATCTTGGGTTATTATCCATAATGCATCAACACAAGGTGTGTGAGCAAAGTGAATGACTCACTGAGTAGCAGGACATGGATTGCACATATCTTTTATCTGCCAATTGCCTCATAGAGGTCTTTTCCTGCTTGGCACAAAGATAAACAAACACAAGCATTGCCTCTTAAGGAGGGCTTCAGACAGGTGCCTGCCCAAGTAACAGGACAGGTCTTCCAGACTACATGAAGTCAGAGAGTTATACCTCAAATGGTTAAGCAACCAAGCAAAGCAAAAGCAAGTTCAAAATAACTTAAGCAACTTATGTACCTGAAAAAAATCTAACTCAATCAGTATACAAGTCAAACAACTAAACAGACAATCCCACAATCAATCAGACAAGCAAGCAAGCAATGCCACAATGTGCAAGGCACAAGCTCAAATACAAATGTCTTGGCATCAACCTATAAAACAACTCAAAGTTGGTCAACATCAACCAATTTAGTCAACTCAAGCAAGTGAATCAATCCCGATATTGCCATGTGCTTCTTAACCTGAAATCAAAGCTCAAACATAAGCAACAAACCACTAGGGCAAGGCCTAGGGTCAAAGAGGGAGAAAAAATTCAAAACAGAACATGAAATTCAACATGAATCAACCTCAATCAATTAAGAACATCATCCAAAAGGTCTCATCTCAATATCATTCACCAAATTCATTTCATAAACCAAACATGGCAAGATATGCAAGTTGAAAGCACATTGTGACAACAGAATGAACAAATGCACATTAATTCAAAAATGATTCAATTAATCTCAAGAAAAATCATGGGTAAACAGAACATACAACATGATCATCACAAAACAAATTAGGGCAATTGGGCAACATTAGGCATAGTAATCAAATTGCATAAGGCAAGGCAATCAAAACAAGCTCAAATGTGACACCAACTTAGCACAAGCCTAAAACAGAAATGAATCAAGGAAAAAACCTCAAACCAAAGCCAAAACACTCTTCAACATGACTACAAGGAGTGTGCAAAGTTTCACATCCATAGGATAAACCATAAGCATTTCACAAGCAATTGAAATTCAAGACACTTCAAAAGTTCACAAATGACCATCCAGAATGCAAAATCTCAAACAAATCAGAAATGATTCCAAAATTTCCACAAAAAATCATGAGCATTCACAACATTCATATCAAGTATCATACAAAAAATCAAAGCATTTGGAATTCATTTGGCATGGCAAAGAAATTCATCAAGTTGGACATCACAAGGTGTGACACACATTGTCACACCTAACTTCAGATGATCATAAAACAGAAACCACAAATGGTAAAAATACAAACTCAACACCAAAATGTCCAGCCAAGAGTCTAGTTTAAGCATGTAAAATTTCATGAGCATTGGATAAACAACCATCATTTCACAAAGGGAGAAGCAAGGCAATGTTCAAAATGCACACATGTTCACAAACCCTAGGCAAAATAAATTTTCAGCCAGGCACAATTCATGGAAAAATAATCAAAAAATAATAGACAGAAAATATGACATAACACAAAAATCCTCATATTTTTTGGAGCATTATTCAATTAGATGTGGATTTTTAAAGATGATGAAAAAATAAAAAAATGCATGTGGATCATGTACATGATTATGGAGGGAAAACAAAATAAAACATGAAGCATTTGACAATATGTGGTAGCCAGGATTCGAACTGAGTTACAATTCAAATGTGGCGCGCCAAACTGGATGAAACGCTGCGTTTCATTAATCCAGTTGGCAGTCAATGCTGACGCGCGCTTGGTCAAGCGAATGAGGACGCATCAAAATGCCATGCAGGATGGGACGTGGACCAATACATGTAGGTTATTTCAAAAACACATGCAACACGCCAGAAACACGCTTGGACGGATCAAACACACGCCTGGGCACGAAATTAATCCATCTTCATCATGTTCTTCATGGATCATGAACAATTCTCTCAAAAATGGCAATTAAACACATCAATGGATAGATCTTTCAACATACAACAATAATCCAGGCATGGCTAAGGCTCATTCAACATATATCAAGCAAATCGAGCAAATGAAGAATCACACAGCAAACTTTAAATCACTATAACTAATTCAATCCTACATGGAATTTAATGATTCGAAGCTCGGATTAACCAGTGTTCAAAGATCTACAGCAATGGCATAACAATTTCATGAATTAGAGAGATTAATTTTATGACCTCTTGAAGATGCAGAACTGGAATTGATGGATTTAGGCCTTGAAAAGCTCAAACAGATCTTCTAAAGCACTTGTATGGATGGATAGATGAAGACTTGAAGCTTAATCGAGCTTGATTCCAACAGAATTGAAGTTCACCATTGATGTATCAAGCTTCAAGTATACTTCCACCTTGCACGAATTCCCTTGGATCTTAGTTCAACAATGCTCAATAATGCTTCTAGATGATGAATGGATCCAGAAATATGCAATGTGTTTGAAGAAAATCAAAGAAAAAAGTGAGAGAAAAATTTATGGTTTGGATCTAGATCTGAGAATTTTGATTATGGTTCTGCAAAAATAGTTATGCTTTAGGCTTTATACTCCCTCTTAATCATGCCTCTAATCAGGTTTAAGCAAAATGGCCAATGGATTAGCAACATGAGAGTGTAAATGCAAAATGGATATTCTCACCCTATGCATGGAATGATCATGAACAGTGCACGAAATGGTGTTGAATTTCACTCAAAATATCCTTTTGGAGCCAATGGAAGTGTTGCCATGTGTAAACAATGCATCATTTTTAAACTTGAAAATTCCCTCCAAAAATCAAGTGAAAAATCAAATGATTATGTGATGAAAATGCATGGCATGTGATGCATGATTTGGATAGTATATGTCAAGACATGAATGTACAAAAAAGAACCACTCCATTTGGCCTTTTGGTTAAGAAGTTATGCATGTTTGAAGTTCAAGTCACACTTGGCCATGATTGATCCATATCTCTTCAACCACACATGAGAAATTGATGATCTTGGACTTTTTGGAAATGGAAGAGAAAGATCTTCAACTTTCATGTTGGACAAAATTTCATTTGAAGCTTTCTTGATGATGTAATCTTGAGGAGAAAACCTTTCCATTTTTGGCAAATTCAAATTACAGGTCACCTGCTATTTTTGGAAAGTCTTGATCTGACTTCAAATTCTTCAATGTTGATGTTTGTCATGTCAAATGAGACTTGTTTACACATGAATTAGGCATCTCTAACCATCTCCCACCTCCAAATCCATAGTTGAACTGACAGTTGACTTCTGTTGACTTTTTAGGGTTTCAGATGAATTACACTTTGACTGATGAGCTTTGAACATCCAATGCTTGGCCAAACCACTTCAAAATGATCCTTGAATCATATGAACTCATTGTACCAACCCTAAGGCTTTGATTCCATAGAAAATGCACTTGCTTGTTTGCACAGCTGAATCCCCTGACCAGTCTGACTGATGACATGTGATGGACTATGCAAATGAAGTGCAATGTTAATGACCTAAAATGAAAATGTATGTACAAAATGGGAGGTGCAAATTTGAGGTGCTACACCTAGCTGCGGAAGAAAAAAGGAGATCTGCTGAGGAAACTGCTATCCACTCTGAGGGGAGTTTTAGGTCGACACCATATCAAATGTGAGATAAACCTGTAGGGGATAAACACAAATAGCTGCTCAGAAACCAGGATGAAACTCTGACTGGGAACGTATCTGATGGCGAATTACGGGGAATCAAAATTCTGCCAAAATTTGTTATAATGAAGTGCCTGCAACACGAGGGAGGACAATCACAAACTCAGCAAGGGACAACGACAAATTAACCGGCTGGGGAAATCAACAAACATCGGATGACAACATATTGCCGGGGATGAAAGAGGAAATATGCCAACTGCTCGGGGAAACCAATAATGCTCCACACTTCGGGCTTACCACTTTCAAACCACCATTGATATTCCTTTTAATGAAATTGATTAACGCTTTTATATGTTTAAGAAAATATGATTTTGATTAAAATTTAATTTCAAAAAAAATGATCATAATAGAATTTAAATCTATTTGGCTTAATTAAATAAGAGTAGAAACAATTGGACAAAAGCTCAACTTTATTTAATAGAATGGTAGTTTGTAAATGACAAGACTCCCTAGATCTCTACAAAAGTTTGAAAATGGTAATTTACATGGAAAAGGGCTATACTGAATACAATGATCACTAATCCTTCTACCAACTCTTGAGATCCGTTGTGCTCTTGGCTGCAACTAGGGATCAGAATCCGACAATGTGCTCAAGAAAGTCTTCAGAACTGAAGATCAGCGGGATGCAGTTACTTGCCATAATCCCTAATTTTTGCATAAATTTCCCCAAGATGGGGTACTCAATTTATCGGGATAATTCTTTCTGTTTAAGGTCTCTAACTTTGGCCTGGATCGCCCTTTCGGGTTTTCAATCCACCGAGACGCTCATTTTTTTCCTAAGCCGCCCTTTCGGGTTTTCAACTTAGCGAGTTGTTCTTTTCCTTTTTCAGGCAAAGTATTTCTTGACTGCATCAGTATTCACAGGACGAGTGAACTCTTCACCATCCATAGTTGTAAGAATCAAAGCACCGTCTGAAAAGGCAATCTTAACAACATATGGGCCTTCATAATTAGGAGTCCATTTTCCCCTAGAATCTGGTTTGAAAGATAGAATCTTCTTGAGCACAAGGTCGCCTTCTCTAAACACGCGAGGTCTGACCTTCTTATCAAATTCCTTCTTCATCCTTTGTTGATATAACTAACCTTGACACATGACCGTTAATCTCTTATCTTCAATTAAATTCAACTGATCATACCTGGTTTGACACCATTCAACTTCATTCAACTTGGCTTCCATCAAAACATGTAATGATGGGATCTCAACCTCCACTGGGAGCACAACTTCCATACCATATATAAGAGAAAAAGGGGTTGCCCCTGTTGACGTGCGGATGGATATACGATACCCGTGCAAAGTAAATGGGAGCATCTCATGTCAATCCTTATACGTTACAACCATCTTCTAAATGATCTTCTTGAAGTTCTTATTTGAAGCTTTAACAACCCCATGCATCTTAGGTCTGTAGGGAGAAGAATCATGATGTGCAATTTTGAAGTCTTTACAAAGAGCTTCCATCATATTGTTATTCAAGTTCGATCCATTATCAGTAATGATCTTACTTAGCACACCATATCGGCATATAATCTGATTCTTGATAAACCTCACAACCACTTGCTTGGTTACATTTGCATACGATGCCGCTTCAACCCATTTTGTGAAGTAGTCAATAGCCACCAAAATGAAACAATGTTCGTTCGAAGCTTTGGGCTCAATCATGCCAATCATATCAATTCCCACATGGAGAAGGGCCATGGGGAGGAAATGACATTCAACAGTGTCGAAGGAACATGAATCTTATCTGCGTAAATTTGACACTTGTGGCATTTCTTCACAAACTTGCAACAATCAGATTCCATTGTCAGCCAATATTAACCTGCTCGTAACATTTTCTTTTCCATTGCATGTCCATTGGAATGAGTACCAAAGGAACCTTCATGGACTTCAGTCATCAATAGGTCTGCTTCGTGTCTATCCATGCATCTGAGCAGAACCATATCGAAGTTTCTCTTATACAATACATCACCATTCGGGTAGAAGTTGTCGGCTAATCTTCTCAAAGTCCTTTTATCTTTCAAAGATACCCCAGACGGGTAAATCTAACTTTGAAGGAAAAATTTGATATCAAAGTACCATGGCTTCTCGTCTTTAACTTCTTCAACAACAAACACATGAGCTGGCCTATCAAGACGCATCACAGTCAGGTTGGGAACTTCATTCCAATACTTCACCACAATCATTGAATCCAACGTTGCAAGAGCATCTGCCATCCGGTTTTCATCTCGAGGGATATGATGAAATTCTACCTTTGTAAAGAAATTTGAAATCCTCCTCGCGTAATCTCTATATGGTATCAAACCGGGTTGATTCGTCTCCCATTCACCTTTGATATGATTCACAACCAAAGCTGAATCTGCATAGACATCCAAATACTTGATTCTGAGATCAATGGCCTCTTCAAGCCCCATAATGCAAGCTTCATACTCAGCCATGTTGTTTGTACACTTGAAAGTCAATCTAGCTGTAAACGGAAAATGAGTGCCTTGAGGAGTAATAATCACTTCCCCGATGCCATTACCATACTGATTAACAGCTCCATAAAATACTATGCCCCAACGGGAACCAGGTTCTAGCCCTTCTGCAAGCAATGGTTCATCACAATCTTTCATTTCAGGTGCAAGATCTCTTCATCGGGAAAATCATACTGCAATGACTGATAATCTTCAATTGGTTGGTTAGCCAAATGGCCAGCCAACACACTACCTTTGATCGCTTTCTGAGATCGGTATTCGATATCATACTCTGATAACAACATCTTCCAACAGGAAATCCTCCCAATTAAAGCAGGCTTCTCAAAAATATACTTGATTGGATCCATTTTGAATATCAACCAAGTGGTATGATTCAACATATACTGATGCAAACGCTTAGCAGCCCAAGCCAATGCGCAACAAGTCTTCTCAAGCATAGAATATTGAGTCTCACAATCGGTGAACTTCTTATTGAGGTAGTAAATAGCATATTCTTTCTTTCCAATCTCATCTTGCTGACCAAGAACACAACCCATAGTTTCTTCAAGCACAGTCAAATACATGATCAACAGTCTTCCTTCAACAGGCAGAGACAAAATCGGAGGTTCAAGTAAATATTCTTTGATACCATCAAAAGCTTTCTAGCAGTCTTTAGTCTAATCACAAGATTGATCTTTCCGAAGAAGCTTGAATATAGGCGCACATGTGGCAGTCATATGTGAAATGAATCTTGAAATATAATTCAAACGGCCGAGAAAACCTCTGACTTGCTTCTCAGTTTTGGGCGCAGGCATCTCTTGTATTGCTTTGACCTTGGCAGGATCAACTTCAATACCCTTCTCGCTGACAATAAAGCCCAACAACTTACCAGAATGAACACCGAAAGTACGCTTATTGGGATTCAAGCGGAGTTTATACTTCCTCAAACGCTGGAATAACTTCAATAAATGCTCAACATGTTCCCCTTCATCAATAGATTTAGCAATCATATCATCAACATAGACTTCAATCTCTTTATGCATCATATTGTGAAAAAGAGTAGTCATTGCTCTCTAGTAAGTTGCACCAACATTCTTTAAACCGAAAGGCATCACTCTATAACAGAATGTTCCCCAGGGTGTAATGAATGTGGTCTTCTCCATTTCTTCGGGTGTCATCTTGATCTGATTATATCCGGAAAATCCGTCCATAAACGAAAAGACTTTGAATTTAGCTGTATTGTCTACCAACATATCAATGTGCGGCAGAGCAAAATCATCTTTCAAACTGGATTTATTCAAATCTCTATAATTAACGCACATACGGACTTTTCCATCCTTCTTTAGAACAGGCACAATATTGGCCATCCACTGCGGATACTCAGTAGTAACAAGGAAACCGACATTAATCTTCTTTTTCACATCTTCTTTGATCTTCACTGCCATATCAGGATGAGTTCTCCTCAACTTCTGCTTGACTGGCGGGCATTCTGGCTTCAACGGCAACCTATGCTCCACAATCTTAGAATCTAAACCAGGCATGTCTTAATAAGACCAAGAAAACACATCTGAATACTCTCGGAGAAGATCAATCAAACCCTTCTTCACTTCTGGACATAGTTGAGACCCAATCTTGACTTCCTTCACATCATCCTCAAACACAGGGAACTCAAAATTTGGAGAAGGAGAAGGATCATTGTATTCAATGGGTTTAGAAACCAACCTGCATAATGATATGATATTTTGATTTTAGAGAAGTGATTTGTGACCAAATATTATGCAGATGGACAAGTTTATTTATTTATTTATGTTTTTTGTGATTACCATTTTCAGAATAAAGCAAAAAATAAAACATCATAGATGTGGATGAGTAGAATTATATTTTATTGATGATCAAAATTTGAAAGTGCCAAACAATGTTCACTTCTCCCTTAGGCATAGGAGAAGGATTTTCAAAAACATATAAAAGTAATTACTTAGATTGATGCACAATAATAGGAACATTAATAGCAATCCAATTGTTGCAAGCTGTAGCGGGAAATTCGTGATCATAAAGCTATTGACAAGCTAAAGATCAATTAACAAGAGTCGTCACCGCGATTTTATTGTTTCCAAGGGAAAAGGGAAAAAATGCGAACAAAACCTAAATAGTAAGAAGTTTTCAAATAAAAACTAATAAAAATCAGAGATCACAGGTAAGGGGGTTGGTTACACAGAGGGAAGGTGTTAGCACCCAAAGTGTCCTAGGTACTCCTAGGGAGCCCTTTTTGTGTGCATGTGTATTTTGTACAAAGTGATGTTTACAAACAAATAGAATGGGGGGATGAGAAAAGAATTGATTAATTATATTTTTGTGTTTGACAAGACCTTCGGTCTCATGCCTACGTACCAACATATAAATGAGGGATCAAAACCTCGTAGTTCGTGCTATAAATTTCAAAGTGAGTTGGTTGGTTTTAACAAAAATTAACCTTGAAAGGCACAAAGGTTTAAAATGGTTTGGATGAGTTAGTTCTTTTTGGATTTTTGAAAGTTTAATTCAAGTATAGTTAAGTTTATTTACAAGTTCGATTTAAGAAAATAAGTTTGAAAATGCAATGGCATAAGGCCAAAGTTTCTACCTTTTTGTAAAAGTGGTCAAAGTTTGGAACAAAATAGTTCACACAAAGAAGGTTTTGGAAATGGAGGGAGAGATTTTGAAATTAAAGAAATGGGGAGAAGATGAAGAGACTACCCTAGATACAAGAAATTTAAAAGTTTAAAGTTGAAAATATCTGACCAAATGGGAGCAATCCAATAGACAAGTATGTCAATAGAAACCCAGAATTCCCTTGGACTTTTTTAGAATCAAGCAACATACAAATGCACAATTATATCAATCTTGAAGAGCAAAGGCATCAAATAAAGATATCTTCATCCAAGCTTATCCACTTCAATGATCTTCTTTAGAATAGCCTATGTAGCAGATGAATTCCACAAGTCACAGGTTCAACATAACAACTTAACAAGGATCAATGTTGTAGATGAATCTGGAGAGATCTTGAATGATGTATCAGATGAACTCAAACTTGCAAGTTCTTGGTTCTTCAACAAATTGGCATTGGCCAAGTCCATTAGCAAAGGAATGTTGCCTAAATTCTAAGTCCAATTGGAGAGATCAAAACAACAGTCCACTCAAATTGTCTTTTAGGGTTTTTGTTATTATTATGTGCATTAATGGTCAAAGACATAAACAATGAATCAAGGAGATCATGCCCCTACCTACAAAAAGAGTTAGATAGATACAAAGACATATTTTTGGTATTTTGGTTAGTCAAAATGATAAAATACAAGTATGATATAATCACAAAGTGCTTGGTGATCTCTCCTAAAATAAACCCAATGAAGGAGGGGTACGGAGGATACCAAGGTATGATCCCAATGCTAATGCTTATGATGAAGTTGCATGAGGGATCTTAGGGTCAAAATTGGGGTCTTACACAAGCTTTTACATGCGTCACAAAATTGGTGTAGTATTCATCTTCATCACCCTTTATCACAACAGCTAAGTGTTATTCATTACCATGAATGAACCCTCCACTACGGAAACTGGATTGCACATCTTCAGTTCTAGCCACTGATGAACCTTGTTGGAAACCCAAACCGGCCCTACTCTTGTTGTCGGAGACCTCTACCATTCGCCTCTATTGATCAGACTGACCATCTTCAACAATTCTCTGCGCATCCTTGTATAAGGACATGGGTGCCCCAACTCTCTTTTCCTCAGCAATAAACAAAGCTTGGAACGGAGGTCCAACCTTATCCTCAGCTTCTACATAAGATAAAGATGACAGGTGGCTTAACAACAAAGCCTTCTCCCCACCGATGATAACAAGCTTCCCACTCTTGACAAACTTTAATTTCTGATGCAACATTGAAGTAACGGCTCCTGCCTCATGAAGGGAGAAGGGAAAAGTACGAACAAACCCAAAAGATAAGAAGTTTTCAAATCAAAACTAATTAAATTCTAGATATTACAGGTAAGGGGGTTGGTCACACAGAGGGAAGGTGTTAGCACCCAAAGTGTCTTAGGTTCTCCTAGGGAGCCCTTTCTTGTGTGCATATGTGTTTTTGTACAAATGATGTTTGCAAGAAATAGAATGGAGGGATGAGAAAATAATTCATTAATTATATTTTTATGTTTGACAAGACCTTCGGACTTGTGCCTACGTACCAACATAAAACTGAGGGATCAAAAGCTCGTAGTTCGTGGTAACAATTTTAAAGTGAGGGCATTGCTTTTAACAAAAGTGTGAGTTTAACAAAGGCACAAAAGGCCTAAAAAGGTTTGAATGAGTGTTAGTTCTTTTTGGCTTTTGAAAATTTAAGTCAAGTATAGTTAGGTTTATTTGCAAGTTTGATTAAGAAAACAAGTTTGAAAATGCAATGGCATAAGGCCAAAGTTTCTAATTTGTAATATGGTCCAAGTTTAGAAATCATAAACAAAGAAGATTTTTAAAAGGAGGGAGAGATTTTTGAAATTAAAGAAGTGGGGAAGAGATGAAGAGACTAATCCTAAGCACAAATTTAAAAGTTGAGAGTTGAAAAGATCTGACCAATGGGCTGCAATCCAATAAACAAAGTGTCATATAGAAACCCAAATTTCCCTTGGACTTTAGAATCAAGCAATACCAATATACAAATAGCAAGAAGAAGAGAAAGACATCAAATAAAGATAGCCACATCCAATCTTAGCAACTCCATGATCTTCTTCGAAATTCCCATGTATCAGATGACTTCAAAGATGACATTAGACACAGGTTCAAAGTAACAGCTTCAAATATGATCATGTTGCAGATGAGCTCAAATGGATCTCCCATATTGTATCAGATGAATGCTCACTTCACAAGCACTTGGTTTCATGAAAGTTGTCATTGCCCAAGTCCTTTGCATAGGGAGTGTTGCCTAAATTCTAAGTCCAATAGTCTCAGATCAAACCAACAGTCCACATGACATGTTTTTTAGGGTTTTTGTTCTTATTATGTACATTAAGGTTAAAATACCTCACAAACAAACAAGTATATACAAACACAAAATATCACAAATTATGGCCCAAGTGGGCAAAGTAAAAATGGCATTAAAATAAATAATTTGAATGGTATGAATAAAAGCTCAACATTTAAAGTGCATAAAAGTAAATGACTTGAAATTAAATGTTAGTTGTTAGTTGATTAGAAGTTAGTGTTGCTTTTGCTTTGTATATTTTAAGTCATTCTTTGAAGAACACTCAACCCACTTGTGGGGAAATATTGCCACAAAGGAAAAAGAAATCAGAGGGACCGAAAATCCGCAGGAGCACAATGCATTCCATAAGGAAAACTCACCAGGGAGATAGAGACTCTGGGGGATAAAAGGAGTTATGCGTAGGCCAGGCTACGACTTAAAACTATTGGGGGACTTGAGGGGATCCATACAAAATGGAAAGACTCAGCCGGGGAAATAACAACAGCATCTGCAGGGGATACGAATAAGCTAGGATAAAACTGAAATATTCGACTCGTGCAGGGAAAAATGATTTCACTAAGGAAACGCGCACTCGATTCGACTGGGGAGAAAATAAATTTTCAACACAGGAGGAGAAGACATATATTATCTCTTACCTGTTACTGGGTGAGGAGATAATAAAGATCTGACAGGGAGAACATTTGTCATCGGTTAGGATGAACATATCAAGGATGACTCGCTGAAGAAAAGCCAGGAGGAATATTCATTACCAGTTACTGGGTAAGAATAGCCTTGATGGGGAAAACTGCAGGAAATAGGATTTACAACTACCAGTTACTGGGAAGAAGACCAAAGGTGAGAGTATCTGTCATCGGTTAGGATGAACATATCAAGGATAAACTCGACAGGGAAGAAAATCCGTCACCGGTTAAGATGAACATATCAAGGATAAACTTGCCTGGGGATGTCAAGGAGGATACCCGTCATCGGTTCGGATGAACATATCAAGGATATACCAACTGAACAATAAAAGGGGAATTCCATCTATCGAAAACTAGATAGAAAATCGTCGGAGAGGGAATCCGTCACCGGTTAGGATGAACATATCAAGGATTAAACTCTGCGAGGGGACAAAGTAGGATTTACAACTACCGGTTACTGGGTAGAAGACAAATCAAAGAGAAAATACTTCACCGGTTAAGATGAACATATCAAGGATAGACTCTGAAAGGGGAGAAAATAGGGATTACATCTATCAGTTACTGGATAGAATACCAAAGAAGAGAAAATCCGTCATTGGTCAAAGTGAACACATTAAGGATAGACTCCGCTAAAGGGGAACAATAGGATTTACAACTACCGGTTACTGGGTAGAAGACCAACAAGGAGAAGAAAATCCGTCATCAATTAAGATGAACATATCAAGGATTAACTCTCTAGGGAAACAAAATAGGGATTATAACTACCTTTTTACTGGGTAGAATACCAAAGAAGAGAATATCCGTCACTGATTAAAGTGAACATATCAAGGATAGACTCCTGCGGGGAAAAAGAAAGATATATGTCACCTAGTTAAGATGAACATATCAATGATATACTTCCGGGGACTCCACTGGGGAGAAAATGGGTACTTTTGCCGGGTATTGGGCAAAAAGTAACAAACTGCAAACTAAGAGGAATATAACTAGTTACTGGGTAATAGACTCTAAGGAGACCAAAGTATCTATCTAGGTAAGAGCTAGAAAGAAACGGCCAATCAAGACTCGACCCAATGAGGACATAACTCAAGGGGAGTAATTCCATCCGGAAAATTTGCCGGAGAGGAAACTGAAATAACAATCATCCACGAGGAAACAAACTCAGTGGGGAAACAGAGAAAGGTTAAAGTCTTTTCTGCTTAGGGGCTAACACTCTACACTTGAAGGAGGACATACGCCAGATTTGGTATGGGGATAAAGTACCGCCATAACAGAGAATGAAAATCTCAAAGCAATCAAATATGTAGGATATGCAAAATCATTAAATTATATGAATGTATATGTATATGTATATACGGTGATTATGTCTAATACCCCAAAATTTACCCTTCATTTTTCCTGGAAGCATGGGATTATGTTTTACACTTCATTAGCATCATATTAGGTCATACTCATTGCATACTGCATTGGTGACATGGAGATCAGGTTTTGATCGATCACTCCTTAACAGAAGGATCCCACACAAAGCAAGATTGAGAATTGGACTTCATTTTCTAAGTATACAAGTCTCAAGGGTCTCAAGGGGGTCCAAGTATCTTATTATGATCCTCAGTTCATCAGTGAAGGATTCAAAGCTATCAGAGTGTTCATCTGGATTTAATCAGAAATTAGGGTTTCATGGCTACCTGCAACATGCAATGTTTGGTTGGAATTAGAGGAGCTTATCCATGTCATGATTAGAGAGGCATCTTGGCCTAGGAAGATTCACAATTATCTCAGAAAGATCCATTGGCAATCAGTGCAATCAGTTCCTGATCATTTTTCCCTAAAACTAGGGTTTGGTATAAAATCAGTTTATTTCTGATTCTTTGGGTGAAACTCTTTTCCATGGCCCTCCATATGTCCACAAGGGTCTACATACAAAAAATCAGCTCTTTATTTGAGCTAGAAGTGCTTCAATTGATCAATGGAATCGGGAATCAGACAGTTTAGGAAAACTCAACTATGGGGCCAGAAAAGTCAACTCCTGACATTTTGAGAGTGGAATCTCAAAATCCATGCCTAGGGGATCCTACATGTGAAATTTGATCAAGGTTGGATCATGGATTCATCATTTAATCAGGAATTGGGAAAGTTACTTAATTTGGAAATGGTTGACTTTCCATTTAGGGCAAGTTTTCATGATCGTTGCACTCACTTTAAGCCCACTTCCCATCAAGATAAAAGCTCGATTTGAAAATTTCTCCAACAGGAAAGTTGTTACTCTTGTTCCAAGATTTCTAGAGATATAAAGTTTGCTCCATTTGGATTAGAATTGAGAAAGTTATGCTTAGTCAGAGTGAGACATTTTTTTAGGATACTTAGAAAAATTTCTAAGTCCAAAATCTTCAAAATTTGTCAAGACTTCTTGGCCAGTTTTCTTGCACTTCAAGGCATTATTTGAAAATGCTTTCTTCACAACAATTGTACCTTATCGCGTCCTATTTCACATACTTTTGGAATCATCTCATTTGGATCCATGGTTTGAGAGATACATTCATTTAAAGTGGGCATCATGACTTGATTTTCTAGACAGATTTTGGGCCTGGCTGGCCCAATAAGATTTTCTAAGCATGCTGCACAAACCAGTCACATTTTTTACCTCTTTTGGCCATGCATTGGACATCCATTCACTTAAGTTTGGCCCAAAATAACAACATTTTACACCTCACTTCACACTTTTATTCTTATGGATAAATCACTTATTAAAAAGCCCATGAGAACACCTAATCCACCCTATTTAAGAAGCTAAAACCCTAACCCTAGAGGAGCATTGGGATTTCGTGGCAAGGAGGAAAAGCTTCATCACATATCAGATTCCATTCCACTTCTATTTTCCATTAGGTAATCATCTCTTCCATGGCCATGTTTTGATATATCTACGCTTGCTTACCATGTTCATCACCATTAATCCTTCCATTTTCATATTTCTTTTTCTTATTTAAAATATTTTCTTCGTCCATAAAATTACCCAAAAATAGTTTTCATTTTTCTTAACATTTTATTTAATTTTATATAATTTTTTTTTCGTATTTTTTTAATATTAATATTTTATTTTAATTATTTATTCTAAATGGTCCATTTTAACACACTTTTTTTTATTGATTTTATTTTTATGACTTAAAATTATTGTTAGCATTTGATTTTTGGGATGAAGGTTGACCACTATCTCATGGTCAATCTGACCTTTTCTTGGAAATTTATTTCACATTTTCGATTTATTTTTGATTTATTTTTGACCTAGTTTGGTTGGTTGACTTTTAATTTGACTTCTGTTTTATTTTAATTAATTCACGTACCAATTTTCATTATTTTTAAAATATTTTTGGGAGATGATGATGTCCTAACCCCACCTTATTTAGTTTAATTTTTCATAACTTTCTTGATTAATTTACTATTTACTCTTGATTTATTTCTAACCTAGTCTTATTAATTGACTTTTGGTTTGACCTATGTTTTGTTTAAATTAATTCACGTGTCAATTTTCATTATTTTTAAAATCTTTTTGGGGGATGATGATGTCCTGACCCCACCTTATTTATTTTAATTTTTCATAATTTTCTTGATTAATTTGCTATTTATTTGTTATTTTTTAAGTTGACTTGAATTTTCAGTTGACTTCTTTATGATCGATTTTTGACTTAGGGATTGCTTATGGCAATTGAAGAGATCTTTTGATCCTCCCTTGCTCATCTCATATGCCATGTATTATAGGCCTTTTACCTTGATTTTATTTGGTCCTTGCCTCATTTCTTGATTAAATTATTCAGTGGACCCTTCGTGTGTATATTTTCATCTGTTTGATTCATCTGTTATCTTTTTTACTTGTTTCTCTCGTTCATGATTTCTATTGCTTGATTATTTAACATGTTCATACTCCCATGCATTGTTTAAATGCTCTACTATTTGATTCTTTTGTTTGATTATATATTGTTTATTTATCCGATCTGATTGATAATTGTTGCCTACTTGTATGATGTATGAGGCATATATTCTTATTGTTTGTTTGCCATGAACAATCCCCATTCATAACAAATGTACCCCTCTCCCATAAAGTGTATAATATTTATTTCTTTATTTCTTTAGTCACATGTTAATACAAGAATTAAAACGAACATCCGATAACCATTTCAAAATAAGATCAAAAGCTCGATCCAACGTCGAGTAATCATTTTCAAAACTTAACAGAACCAACACGCATTCATCCATCCTCTTGTAAGTCGATTGCCTCAGGAATCTCCATCTACCTGTAAGTCGATTGCCTCCGGCATCTCCATCTACCCTTATTCGTAACTCCTCATCGCGCTCCATCCGTCGACTCTTGTTCCGTTTAGGTAGCACCCATTAGGTAGAACCCTTTGTATGATAACATAGGTAGAATTCCCCTATTCTTTGCATGCTAACATTAGGTAGATGTTCCCCTTTGAAAATCCTAACACATAGGTCCATATTGCATGATAACTCTAGAGTAGAGCCTCCCTATTTTTAGACCTTCCGTGCGTCTCCGATCTTGTGGCATGTCAGTCCGTTCTATTGCAAAGAGGTAACTGCCTAAGACTCGATTCAGCGAGCTGCGACACCTACTGCTAGGACGTTGAACACACTGCCCACCCTCCTTTGACACAGCTGGTGTCCTCTTTTGTAAGTCCATGTTCAGATGGCAATCCTTAAACCCTAGTTTAGTCGAACTACGACAACTCTGATTCTCATGTTCAGATGAGATACGTAGGCACGAGATGCGATGTCTTGCCGAGTTTGACTGACGACTAACAACTAATCCTTGTTTGCTTTCGCCCTTGCTGCGATTCTTTTCTCTCTCCCTCATTGCGATCGAGACCTTCCCTTTCTCTTGCCCTAGTTGCAATCGAGACCCTTGTTCCCGTAGTTAGCCGAACTACGTTTTGCTCTGATTCTCATTCCAGATGAGATACATAGGCATAAGATGCAACGTCTTACCGAGCACACTTCTCTTTAACCCATAGGTAGCCGAGATACGAAGACTTTGATTCTCATACTCAGATGAGATACGTAGGCAGTGGATGTGACATCCTTGCGAGTCATTTTCTTTTAACCTTCCTTTTAGTAAATAGTACTTTAGATATACCTACACCCTTTAGACTAGAACAACACTTATGAAAAGGGCTCCCTAGGAGTACCTAGGATGTTTTGGGTGCTTAAAACCTTCACATTGCATAACCAACCCCCTTACCCAAATCTCTGTCATTTTTACTAGTTTTTGATTCGATAAAACTTTTAGGTTTTTGTTCGCTTTCTAACCATTCCTTTGGATAAATAGAAGTGCGGTGGCGACTCGACTTGTATGGTTTACCTTGGATTTAGTCAATATCTCTAATGGTAAAGAATACCCCGCTACAGAAAAGTGGCGACTCTGCTGGGGACTATCATTTGCCTAGTGGGTTTTGCCTACTTTTCATATTTGTTGTATTGTATGGTATATTGCTTTGTGACATATTTTTGTGCAATTTGGGATTACTGTATTGTATGTAATGATTGAATTGTTTGAATATTAATTCCTTGTATGCTTGGTGATCTTCGTGAGATGAGTTCTATACCTGAACTCGAGTGCACTTAGGATAGGAGAATGGCATAGTCTTGTTGACTTGTGTGGAGTTATTCCTTAGCAAGTTGACTTGCAAGCCCATTCACTTGGTGGAGGTTATGTTGGGATCAATAATGTCACACGAGTAGTTGTGGTTAGGCATTACTCTTTCCAATATATGCCTTAGATGCCAAGGACCTTAGTTTACCACGCCCATCTTGGCCTATTTTTAGGACGTAGTGCAAAGATCGTTCAAGTGTAAGATTTCAAACGATTGTTACACGATACTACACTCATAAGAGTCTCTCTTGAGAATGTTTTTGGAATACGAGTAATCGTTTATCCGATGATATCCGAAAGATGGGATGATGACTATGGGAACCTCTTGTAGAACATGATTGTCAGGTTTAACCATAGTACACTCCCTTTGGGTGTTTCTTAACCAAGACTCCATGCTCGCGACTCGCAACAAACCCTTGATTCATGGTTGATCCGTTCTTGTGTATCCTTAATATCAATGGAACTTGGGTGTTGATAAGGTGTAAACCATAATCCACCAAAATGGATGATTGATATTAAGGATGACTTGATCCATCCCATGACCTTTGTGTGGTGTGATTTGCTTGATCCTTGAGTGTGATTGTTGCATCCATGCATTCATGCATTCATACACATCCATATCATCAACAATGAGAAACATTTCAAGGAACTTAAGAGGTCTATTTGCAAATTTTCAGACATGGATAAGCAAAGAAGGAATACGAAGAAGTACAGTTTCATACAACCCGATGTAGCGGTGTATTCGTCACTTTATGATTTATTGATTAAATCAAAAGCAAAGCATACAAAGAATCGAGTCGCCACCACACTTTTATTTATCCGAAGGAATGGCTAAAAAGCGAACAAAAGCCTAAGAAGTTTTACACATAGTAAACTAATGAAAAGATCAGAGATCTGGGTAAGGGGTAAATTACGCAATGGGAAGGTGTTAGGCACCCAAAACGTCCTAGGTACTCCTAGGGAGCCCTTTTCACACTTGTTGTACGAAATGTTATTTGTTTATGAAATATTTATTGTGCAAACATGGATTGAAAGGATGAGAAAAGAATATACAATTTTTATTGTTTTTGTGTTTGAACGGATGAACCCGTTGCCTACGTACCTTTCCATGGAAGGTAAGGATCAAAACGCCGTAGTTCGGCTAAAAGATTTCCAAAATATGAGAGGATTCATTTTAAACAAAAGCCCATAGGTCTTTCGTTATCCACGGGAGAAAACTCAACCTTATGCAAACAACAAGTCCACCATGTGAGAACAGCTTCAACTTGCTAGTGAGGGGTTAACCCTATAATAAGCAAGTAAGTCTTACAATTCAATCACTAAGGACAAAAGGTGAGATTAACATCAACCAACTAGGATAAATCAAACCTATGGCTAATGTATGAAAACTTATCAAGAATGGACAAAGCCACAAAACAATTGAATGAGTTGGATTAACCAATTAGGATTTATTCACAAAAGATGGTCAAAGTATGATTATAATTCAATTCAAAAGAAGTATTATGAAATGGAGTTTGAAAAAAAATCAAAGGCTTAAAGCCTAGGTTTCTGATTTGAAAAGAAATGACAATGTTTGCCTAATACTTTTCAGGTTTTGGATTAGCATGCAAATGAAGGTTTAAAGAAACAAAAGGTGGGAGGGTGAGGGAGTGTAAAAATTCTTAGATGTTCACCTCTTGAGATCATATGTAGATGATCCAAGTGATTCCTTTGGAATAGGCAATGGGCAATAACAAATAAACAACAAAGCAACTGGATACCGGATGCTAATCAATGGACTTACACCAATCTCCTAAACAAAACAATGATACCGGATGCCAATCAATGGACTTATACCAATCTCACAAACAAACAACCATGGATACAGGATACCAATCAATGGATTTACACCAATCTCCTAAAACAAAACAAATGACACCAGATGCCAATCAATGGACTTACACTAATCTCACACCATATCATAGGAACAATTGCCAAGTAATGGATTTATGCTTGTCTCCTCCATGGACAAAGAAAAAATGCTATAAAGCAAAGTTTATGAAATGATATACAAATGATGATGATAGATGCACAAAGGCACACTCAAGCAGATATGCACAGATGAATCAAGTAAGCAGACAAACAAGTCAATTAGCACACACTATATACAATCAGTTAGGCTCAAGCAAGGTTAGACTTTAAAGTCAACTGGAATGGGGTATGTTGTGCTCTTAACCCTAACATTGAGAGTTAGGGTGAAGCAGATGAAATGGAGATGAGGGGTGTGCCTCATAGCTCTTATCCCTGGTCAGGGAGAGCTTTGAATACTAGAATGTGTGGGAGTTCAGAAAGTTGGAACTCTTCTCCACAAATGATATGACTCTATAAGATTTTGGGTTAGTATCCATAATGCATCAACATGTTATGTGAGAAAAGGGATGACACACTGAATAGTATGAGATGGACTACACATCTCTTTTATCTACCAATTGCCTCATAAGAGGACTTTTCCTGCTTGGCACAAAGAGTAAACAATCACAAGCATTGCCTCTTAAGGAGGACTTCAGACAGGTGCCTGCCCACATAACAGGACAGGTGTTCCAGACTACATGAAGATTAGGTTATACCTAAGTGGTTAAGCAACCAAGCAAAAGCAAGTTCAAAATGAACTTAAGCAACTTATGTACCTGTGGAAACATCAAACAAATCAGTACAACTATACAGACAAACAACCAACAGTTAACATCAACAGTCAAACCCAATAAGCAAAGGCATAAGCCACAAGTCAAGATCAAATGAGTTAACAACCCTACAAAACACACAATGTTAGTAGTCAAAGGCAAACATCAAATGCTCAAATGATGGAGCATCATGAACCATATAACTTGGATGTTCAACCTGAAATCAAAGCTCAAACATGAGAGGCAAACCACTAGGTCAAAGCCTAGGGTCAAAGATGGAGAAAAAATTTAAAACAGAAGCTGAAAATTAACATGAATCAACTTCAAACACATCTTGAAACCGTCCAAAAGGTCTCACATCAATATCAATTACCAAATCCATTTCATGATCAATTGAAATTCAAGACAATTTTAAAGCTCAAATGTGACCAACCAGA
Source organism: Lathyrus oleraceus (assembly GCF_024323335.1). Lineage (NCBI taxonomy): Eukaryota > Viridiplantae > Streptophyta > Magnoliopsida > Fabales > Fabaceae > Lathyrus > Lathyrus oleraceus. The sequence goes on along the minus strand of NC_066580.1, from coordinate 235,307,743 downwards.
ATGAAAAATCTCAATTAAATCAGAAATCTGTCAAATAAGTCCAAGAAAATTCATGTTCATTCACAACATTCATAATATGTATCACACAAAAAATCAGGACAATTGGAGATCATTTGATAGGGTAATCACATCACATAAGATGAACAAACAAAGGTGTGACACAAATTGTCACACCTACATTCATATGATCATAAAACAGAAATGAAAAATGATAAAAATACCAAATCAACACCAAAATGTCAAGCAAAGTGTCTAGTTTCAACATGCAAATTTTCAGATTCATTGGATAAAAACTCAGCATTTCACAAATGAAGAAGCAAGGCAATGTCAAGATATGATACATGTTCACAAACCCTAGGGTTCAAAAACATTTCAAGCCAAGCACAATTTATGGAAAAATAACCAAAAAATAATAGACAGAAAATGTGACACAATGCAAAAAACCACATATTTTTTGGATCATTTATCAATTATTTATGAATTTTTAAAGATGTAGAAAAAATAAAAAAATGTAATATGAAGTATGCATGGAATAATGGAGGGAAAAGGAAAATCATGAAGCACATTTGAATAATTGGTACAGCAGAGGATCGAACCAAGTAACAATTTGAAATTGGCGCCTGGTGCTAAACGCACCGTTTTATTTAAATTTTTGCCTGGCCAATCAGATGCAAGCATGAGCGGTCCATGAAACCACTCACGTGCTAGCCCTAGAAACATACGGAAACGGATTTGCATGGCCAATGAAGCATCAAAACTATGGCCTAATGTCCTGTATCATCTTCTTCACAAACACGCGCCATGAACAGTGATTCAACAAGAACATGATGAACAAATTTTCCAAATCTTAAAACTAAGCACATGTACATGTAGCATAAACATCATGGATCAAGAATCAAGCAATGGTTAAGCATCTAACATCGTGTATCATGAGGATCGAACAAAACAAGATTCATCATCAAACTTTAAACAGTCGAATCTCAATGAATATGGCATGGATTTTAGTGATTCAAAGCTCAGATTAACCACAACAACATGATCTACAACATTAGCATAAGCAATTTGAGAAAAGAGAGAATCAATTTCGTGACCTCTTGAAGAGCAGCTTTGGAGTTCAATGGAATCAGGCCTTGCAATGCTTCAATCTTCCTCTAGCAATCTTGTACAAGTGTTTGGAAGAGATCTTGAGGTTCAATGGTTCTTGATTCGAGCAGAATTTGATTTCACCATGGATGAGTTCAAGCTCCAAGCTGCTCCAATGTGCACGAATTCATGTGATTCCAAGTCCAATAATGATCAATGATGCTTCAGAGTGATGAATCAAGTAGTGGATTGTGCTTTGGTTTGAAGAAATGTGAAGAAAATTTGAGAGAAAAAGTTTGAAGGATTTTCTAGATCTGAAAATTGTGTGTGTTGTTATGAAATTCTGTTAGGGTTTTATGTTATATACTCCCTCCTAATCATGCTCTAATCAAGATTAACCAATGCTAATGAAAATGGATTAAGTTTGGAGGTGCTTTGACAAATTTTGGTTTTCACCCTTATGCATGGAAATGGCATGTGAACAGTACACGAGTTCAAGTTAATTTCACTTAAAATGAATTTTTAAAATCATTGGAAATGGCAAAATGCTCAAATAATTCACCAATTTTAAATTTCAAGATTTCCCTCCAAAAATCAAGTGAAATACCAAATGTTCATATGATTATAATTCATGAAATGCAATGCATGATTTGGAAAGTAGAAGTCAAGAGAAGAATGTACAAAAAAGAGCCACTTGAATTGGAGCTTTGGTTGAGAAGTTATGCCCATTTGAATCTTCATGTACACCTTGCCATGTTTTGATCATAACTCCTTAACCACACATGAGAAATGGATGATCTTGGACTTTTTGGAAATGGGAGAGCAAGATATACAACTTTCATGTTCAACAAAATTTCATTTGAAGCTTTTTTGATGATGTAATTTGAAGTTGAAGTTAGGTTAAAACCTTTCCATTTTTGCCAAGTTTGAATTATAGGTCACTTTCTATTTTTGGAAAGTTTTGACCTGACTTTATTTTCTTCAATGTTGATGTTTGAAATGTCAAATGAGACTTGTTTGAACATGAATGAAGTATTTCTAATCATGTCCCATCTCCAAATCCACAGTTGACTTGGCAGTTGACTTTCTAGGTCTTCAGTTGACCTGGCAATGTTCAGATGAAATTCAAGCCTCTACCACTTGGGATTTTGATTCAAAATGATATCATAGCTCATATGATGTCTTGATAATGACTGTGGTGTCCAAATTCTCAAGAATGGCCACCACCTATTGCTCAATGACTGCCTTTGACTGCTTTGACTGTTGATTGCTTCATCTGCAAGACAAGGGTTAGATGACATATTTTTGTACTTTTGGTTAGTAAACAAATGAAAAGCAATGATATACAAATGCAAAACATGCTTGGTGATCAAGAAATCACTCTCAAAAGATAGCCCACCCCTAGGGAAGGGAACAAGGTGCACAATGATCCTTGAGGCAATGAAATGATATGATATGATGCCATGAGGGATCTTAGGGACAAAATTGGGGTCTTACAGATGCCCCTATTTAAGGTCATTCTAGCCGGAGAAGTGAAGTTTAGAAATCTTCATCTCGACACGGTAGAATGGGCTTAAATAACAGTAATGAGACAAATTTTTGGTCCCTAAGAGACCTCATGATGCAGATGTATGCATGCAAAAGAAACAACTCTGTGGGGATAGGGTCCACAAAGAAGAAAAGACGATCCATCGGAGTAATACACTCACCAGGAACAGAGACTCTAACAGGACTCTCATGGGGATAAAAATAAAAAGAAGAGAATGCATGAGCAGGACACGATTCTGAATTAGGGGAAAACTGACGCGGCGTGAACAAAGCACGACTGGACTTGGAGACCTCACTGGGGAGTGAAGGACTCACACTGGGGAAAAGAAAGAATTCCAAAGGAAGACACACCCATTGGAAAGACACAAGCTGACTCAAATTATCCACAAAGGATACTTCGGATAAAAATCCGGTCTCGGACTAGGGAAAAGATTCACAAAGAATCTCCCTGCCGGGGAAAATTGCATATATTGGGGAAAACGCCCATACAGCAAGAGGGTAAAAATCACCACAAGAAACTCCACTGGAGAAAGTCTAACAAAAAGACTTTCCTGGGAAAGCAACAAAGAATGAGGTGTTACCGGTATAAGGGTAACAAACTCAGGAAGAATGAATATCTAAGACCGGTATAAGGGTGAGAGATATCAATCAACCAAACATATGAGAAAGCCCTGAAAAAGGTACATCAACTCAGAAAAATCTGACTCCACAGGGGACCAAGGTCATAATAGGGAGCAGAAAGGAGGGAACACCAGGGATACCGGTTACAAGGTATATAATAGGTGACTGACCAAAGCGTGAATTGGTATATATGCCAAGACACTCATCATCTGAAAGGAGGGCTTGAAAAAGCAAATCGACTTACAGGATGGACATTCGACTCCACAACGGGAAAATGAATCTTACTCAGCTGGGAACAACCCAAAGAGCGCATGAGATATAATATCCATTACCTTCAGAACGTGGATAGAATACTCGCATGAGATATATTATCTATTACCGTCAGAACGTAGACAATATACTCGCATGGAAGTAAACACCAGGGATACCGGTTACGGCATATAATAGGTGACCTACCGAAAACGTGAATTGGTATATATGCCAAAACACTCATCATCCAAAAGGATGGATATTCGATTCTACAAAGAATACGAACCTTACTCAATTGGGGAAAATCAACAAAGGGTTCCAACCAAAGAGCGCATGAGACATATTATTCATTACCGTCAGAACGTGAATAATATACTCGACAGGAAGAGACACCAGAGATACCGGTTACAAGGTATATAATAGGTGACCAACCAAAAAGAGAGACAATCGTTACCAAGAACAACAGGGTAAACGAAAGATAACTCACAGGGGATAAATTGCAAGCATCCGGCAATTATCCAAGAAACAAAGAAAATTCGATTCCACAAAGGAAAAACGAATCTTACTCGACTGGGGAAACACAAAAGGCTTCGACTGAAGAGTGCATGAGATATATTATCCATTACCGTCAGAACGTGGATAACATACTCGCATGGAAGATTATCCACAACCGGTTACCGGGTTAATAAAGGATAAATCGACCGAAAAGAAAGGCATCGGGATACCAAAACTAGGTATATAATGATGACCAATCAAAGGGAGCAACAATCATTACCAAGCAAAAGGGTAAATGAAAGAAGACTCACCGGGGATGAACTGCATAAACAGCAATTATCCACAAAGATTTGTTGGCGACTTCAAAAGGGATAAAATTGCAGGCAAACGGAAATTATCCGGAAGAAGATTTGCTGGGGATACAATTGCTAGCAAAAGGCAATTATCCAGAAGCAAGGGAGGAATATCAACATCGAATACTGAATGAAGATAACCACGAAGAGTAACCATCATCGGTTAGGATGAACAACAAGGTTAACTCTGCTAAGGGGAGAAATTAGGGTTTACAACTACCGAACACGGGGTAGAAGACCAAAACCCTTGCTGGGGATAAAATTGCTAGCAACCGGCAATTATCCACAAGAAAGCACAGACTCCGTTGGGAATAAAATCGTAACAAACATAGGATTTACAACTACCGAATACGGGGTAGAAAACCACAAAATCCACCATCAACCAGAACGAACCACAAAGGTTACCTCTGATAGGGGAAAAGAGATAGGACTTACAACTACCGAATACTGGGTAGAAAACCAAAACTCTGGCTGAGGAATAAAAGGTATATAACCACAAATTCCGCCAAGAAGAGGGAACGTAGGACTTACAACTACCGGTATAAGGGTAGAGGCCCAAACCCCGCTGGGGGTAAAAAGAAATATTGCCGGTTACTGGGCAATTCATTCATTTATTCCACAGGGAAGCACGAGAAACAGTTGACAAAATAGCCAATTCGGGATTGATCCAAAAAGACAGACTGAATCAAGACTCATCCTAATGAGGATATAACTCAATAGGAAGATCCGTCCCAATATATGTGTTGGGAGGAAACGGAAGAAACCGTCATCCACGAGGATATATCTCAGTGGGGAACTGCAGAAGGAACGACAAACACTTTCTGCTAATAGGGCGGACTCTATATTGAGAGATTTAAACACCCGACATCTGCTCGGGAAGATCTATTGTGGAGATCTGTATCACCCATAGCAGGAGACAACAAACAAGAGATATATGTCAAAAAAATGCAACATGAATATCTGAATGTTTATGATTATGCATGAATATGCGTGATTTAAGTTTGATGAATGCTGACAAAACAGACATATCTAACACAAACAGGCCCAGGAATCAAACGCCCGGTACTACACTTCCAGAAGAAAAACAACTGGAAAGCCAATCTGCTGGAGATCTACATGCTGAAAAGCAAAGATCTGCGGGGAGGCAAAAGAGGTCAGAGATAACAAAGGAAATCACAAAATCTCTGAGTGATGGATCATCAATCAACCCAACTGGGGAACAGAAAGTCACCACAGGCATAAACAGCCACAAAGACAAATTTGTTGGGAAAAAGGAGAAATCCCGAGATATCTGCAGGGAGATTCTCAGTATCAACTGGAAAACAAGAGTTCACTGCACAGGCGAGAACTGCCACGAAAGCAACTCCAAATAACTTCGCTGGGGAACAACCCACAAAGGGAGAACAGATCATTGATGTAGAATCTAACTGCACAAGCAACTCTACTGGGAAATACTGTCAGCCGTTCCATTGGGGAATACACCCACCAAGGAAAAAAATAGATCACACAAGTAGTTTCTGCAACAAGCCACTCTACTAGGGATCAAAAGCATCAGGGAATCAACCAAATCTCTGGATGATAGATCACCAACCGATCCCACTGGGGAAACAGAGATTTCAACAGGCAGAAACTGCCACAAATCTGTTGAGAAAACCAACTCTGGCGGAGACTCTGACCCTGTTGGGGACTCTGGGGGAATCACAGCTACAAATCCATCATGCCACAAATATACCGATGGCTTCACTAGGGAATCCATTTGGGATGAGGAAGAGAGTTGGGGATCAACCACCAAATGCTGAACCTTCCAAGAATAAACCCACAACTGCCGAGGAGGACAATAAACACTGCTTTGCTGAAGGAGATAAGAGGTGAAAACCTCAACAAGCGCTCTGATGGGGAGATATAGCATCAAATGCGGTATATCATATCAACAACCCTGGCGACAGTGCTGAGGAGAGAAGCAACAAATCCGCTGGCGACTGCACTGGGGAGAGTGATGGGGTACCGGGGTCTCAAACCACCTACTACCGAATCTTCCAAAGGAAAGCAACCATGCTGGGGAGAAAAAACTGTTGGAGAAGAAAACGAAGTCTTCAACAAGCACTCTGCTTGGGGAACAAGATCTCAACAGAGGCTCTGCTTGGGGAACAACCCCAATAACAATCTGGAGAAAGAGGATACCACCATGCCAGGAATATGAACAAATGTCTTACCCTGTTGGAAATCATGCCACCCTCGGGAGAGCACTAAGAAATTCTTAAGTATCCTTTCATCATTGTGAATGTTCACTTTGTTTAAAACAATAGTTTGAAAAATTTATTTGTTTAAAACAATGACATTTTATCAATTAAAACATGCAAAACATTTGTTGAATTGAAACAAATAAGAGTGCAAATAATTGGATAAAAAGCTCAAATTTATTTGATGGAATGGTAGCCTGCAAATGGCAAGACTCCATAGATCTGTACAAATTTGAAATCAGTGATGTATATTGGAAGAGGGCTACATTGAACATAATGATCCTTTCTCTACCAATTTGAATCTCGATGTATTCGAAGCTTCAGTTGACGACGAATCGAGAGTCTCTGACGAAAAGACAGTTGTAGAACAAAAAGTCTTGTCAGGATGCAGTTACTTGCCAAATCCCTAATTTTTGCCTAGATTGCCCCAGGGTGAGGTACTCAATCTAGCGGGATACAAATATTCTTTTTTTTTCATGTCTCTAACTTTTGCCTGGATCACCCTTTCGGGTTATCCACCGAGACGCTCATTTTTGTCTAAGCCGCTGTAGCGGTGTATTCGTCGCTATATGATTTATCGATTAAACCATAAGCAAAGCATACAATGAAATTTCGAGTCGCCACCGCACTTTTATTTATCCAAAGGACTGGCTAAAAAGCGAACAAAAGCCTAAGAAGTTTTACACGTAGAAAACTAATAAAAAGATCAGAGAGTCTGGGTAAGGGGTAAATTACGCAATGGGAAGGTGTTAGGCACCCACTACGTCCTAGGTACTCCTAGGGAGCCCTTTTCACACTTGTTGTAAAAGATTGTTATTTGTTATGACATAAGTATTGTGCAAACATGATTGGGATAATGAGAAAAGAATGTACAATTTTATTATTCTTGTGTTCGAACGGATGAACCCGTTGCCTACGTACCTTCCATCAAAGGTAAGGATCAAAACGCCGTAGTTCGGCTAAAAGATTTCCAAAAGTGGGTGGATTCAATTTTAGACACAAGCCCTAAGGTCTTACGTTATCCACGGGAGAAAACTCAACCTTATACAAACAACAAGTCCACCATGTGAGAACGGCTTCAATTTGCTAGTGAGGGGTTAACCCTATAATAAGCAAGGAAGACTTACAATTCAATCAACTAAGGACAAATAGGTGAGATTGACATCAACCAGCTAAGATAAATCAAACCTATAGCTCATGTATGAAAAGATTAACAATGGACAAAGCCAAAACAATTGTATGGGTGAAGTTAATTGATTATGATTATGAATGTGGAGTCAAAGTATGATTAAGATTAATTCAAAGAAGTATTATGAAATGGGGTTTGAAAAAAGTCAAGGACTTGGGTCCAGGTTTTTAGTTTGAAAAGCATGAAGATGTTTGCACAATATCTATGTCGAGTTTGAAGTAATGTGTGAAAAGGTTTAGGACATAATGGGGATGAATGGATGAAGATGGGTTGTAAAACTTCTTAGAAGGTTCACCTCTTGAAATCATATAGGAGATGATTCAAGTGTGTCCTTTGGAATAAGCAATGGATAATAATAAACAAACAAAGAAGAAAGTCAACAAAAGCGGATACCGGATGCCAATCACTGGGCTTATACCAATCTCCTAAAACAGAACTGGATATCAGAGGCCACTCAATGGTCATACACTAATCTCCTCAAACAAAGAAATAAAAGAAAGTGGATACCGGATGCCAATCACTGGACTTATACCAATCTCCTAGAACAAAAACAAGATTAAACTGGGATACCAGATGCCAATCACTGGGCTTATACCAATATCCAACATATGATCATAGGAAAACAAATGCCAAATTACACGGACTTACAATTGTATCCTCACATACAAACAAAGAAAGCAAAACATGGATGTCAAATGCCAATCTATCTGGGCTTACTCTAACCTCCACAGTATGGTCCTAGGAATACAAATGCCAAATTACACGGACTTACAATTGTATCCTCACCTACAAACAAACAAAGCCACATGTGATCATAGGAAAGCAAATGCCAACTTACAGGGACTTATAATTGCATCCTCACACACAAACAAACAAAACAACAGAAGATATGAGTGACCAATGAGGTCTTACACTCTATCCTTCCATATCATAGGAGCAAAGGCCAATGAATGGTCTTACAATTGTCCTCAATGGGTAAACAACAATGATAATGTCACAAAGACAAATGAGATGGTTATGCATTAATGAGCAATTAATGATGATAAATGCATAAAGCATACAAGCAAACATGTGCATATGAAACAACAATCAATCAATGAAGTCAATCAGCATACACTATAACCAAACAAGGAGGCTCATACAAAAGGGTTTAGGCATTGAAGCCAACTGGAATAGGGTCAAAGGTGCTCTTAACCTTGCCATTGAGGGGCTAAGGTGAAACAGATGAAAGGAGATGAGGGGTGTGCCTCATTGCTCTTATCCCTGATCAGGGAGAGCTTTTGAATATCAGAAGGTGTGAGAGTTCAGAAAGTAGGAACTCTCTCCACATATTAGACTCTATAGATCTTGGGTTTGAATCTCAATGCTACAACCATGTAATGGGAGCAAGGAGAAGACTCACAGAATAGTAGGAGATAGGTTGCTTATCTCTTTGATCTACCAATTGCCTTATTTAAAGGACTTTTCCTGCTTGGGACAAATGTAAACACACACAAGCATTGCCTCTTAAGGAGGACTTCAGACAGTTGCCTGGCCAAGTAACAGGCCAGGTCTTCCAGACTACATGAAGAATAAGGAATTATACCTCAATGCAAATTGCTATAAAGCAAAGCAAAGCAAGTTCAAAGAACTAAGCAACTAATGGTACCTGAAATAGTCAAACAGAATCAGTACACAACTCAAAGTTTAAATCAGAAGGAGGTAGAAACCAACAGTCAAAACAAACAGACAAATGTGCAAAGCACAAGACTCAAATCATATGAGTCAAGCCACCTACAAAACAAAGAGGTTAGCTCATGATAAACAATCAAGCTCAATCAAATTTGTATGATCTCTTTGGGGCATTGTTGCTTAACCTGAAAACAGGAACTCAAACATAAGCAACAGGACCACTAGGACAAGCCTAGGGTCAAAATGGGATGAGAAAGTCAAAACAGCAAGTGATATCCAATCAAAATCAAGTTTAAACATTTAAGAGGAAAACTCAATTGGTCCCACATTCATATCATTCATCATCATCATATCATAAGCAAAAGAAGTCAAAGCATGGCAAATGAAAGCTCATAGAAGTCAACAGCAAGACTTAACTCAAAACTAATCATAATCAATTCCAAAAATCATTAAATAATACATGATCAATCATAATCCATAACATGACATGCATATAAAGTTTCAGCTCATTTGGATCATGGGAAGATGGTCAATGAAAATCAGAAATTCAAAGCAAGTTTAAGCATGCTCAAAGAAGTCAATCAAACATGTATCAACTTCAAAAAATCATAAATAAGTGATAACATGTGATAAATGAATGGGATCAACACCATGACAAAGCTTAAGATGTCTACTAATCACATGTCAAATTTCATGTTCATCCAATAAAGTATGAGAATTTCACAAATGAAATGGCAACATGTATCACACAAGTCAACATTTTGGTCAAACAGGGGAGAAAATCTCAAACAATTAGGAAATGCCACAAATAATTCCAAGAAAATTCACATGTAAACTAGACATACAAGAGTAGGTTCATGCAAAAATTCACATCAATTTGAGGTCAAGAGGCATGGTATCAAAAATCATGAAGTTGCACATCAATGGTGTGACACAAATTGTCACACCATAATTCAGAAATTCATAACTCACAATCCAGATAAGATAAATTCACAAACTCTACACCAAAATCACCACGAGCGTGTCTGGTTTAAGCACAAAAAATTTCAGGGCCATTGGATAATGCATCATCATTTCACAAAGGATATGGTAAAAGGTACAAAATATTGTCACATGAACAAAATCCTAGCACCAATTAAAATCTATCTATGCAAAAATTCTGGAAAAATCATGATAAAATAATAGAGATCCAGATGAACACAATGCAAAAATTCCCATGAAATTTGGATTTAAAATGAAGCTGCTAGGATTTTTGTAAGTTGTTGAATCAAAATGAAATAAATATTGAACAAATAAAATGAATTAATTGAAATAATTGGGCACAATGGCAATTTGGTAAATACCGGACCAACTTAACGAAACGGTGCGCTTAAGCTCACAGGCGTGGCAAGTCGTGATAGGTCACATGGCAATGAAACAGGAACCTCATGCAAACAAAATTCAAAAAGTGCAGAAAACGCGATTTCTGGGTTTATGGTTAGGGTTCGCTACAGTACTCATCTTCTTCACCAAATTCGATTCAAATTTTTTCCAGAAATACAAATTGAAACCAACATTCGAACCAGCCAAGCATCCTCATCAACATTCTACCATTTATTTTCAATAACATAAACTAACACAAGAGAAATAAGCAAAAACAACTTTTAACATGAAACTTCAACTCAACAATATTCACTCAATACTCGACCATTTTTATGGATTCAAGGCTCAATAGAATCAGCAAAACAAGGCCTACCTAAAGCATGGCATGGTTTAGAGAATAATGAAAATCGAAAACTCACCAAACTTGGAGGACAGTGTCGATTCAGTGCTTCTCTTGTTGCAAATGCTCAAAACAGATGCTCCTTGTGGTTTGAAATGATGAATGGAGAGTGACTTGTAGCTCAAAAGCCTTTGGAATGTCTTCAAACTAGATCTGCCATGGAAGTGTGCTTGGTGAAACAGACTCGAGAATGCTGTTCCAGCTAGTGTTTTTGGTTTTCAATGGGCTCAAAAGTGATGGTATATCATGCAGTAACCAAGGCCAACTCGAATCCTTTTGAGTTTTTTAGCAAAAAATCAAAGATGAGGAAATGAGGTTTTTTGAGAGAGAGAGTTTTTCTGTCTTCAATTGATGGCTGCTAGGGTTGCTTCTTGCAGAAAAAGAGCTTATATACCTCTGTTTAACTTCTCTAATTAAGGTTAATGGAAAATGAAGTTGGAATTGCTAATTTGACATGTTTTTTGCTAATTGGTGGTTTCTCACTCAAATGGTGCATGTGCATGAGCTGGCTGTGAAATTTGGGCCTAAACAAATCCAAAATACATTTTCTGAACTATCTCAATTGGCAAGATGTGTTAGAAGTGGTTAATTTTGAAACTCATTTTTGCACCACACTTGAAATTAATTCAAGCAAGTCCAAAAAGGTCATTTTGAATGGTGATGTTTTGATGCATGATGATGACATTTTTGGAAAGAGGGGATCAAATATGACTTGTAGGAAAAAACCCCACCCAAATTGGCCAAATGGTTTGGAAGATATGGCCTTTTGAAGTTCAAAAATATTTGAGATTGAATTGATCATAACTTGCCAACCATACATGGGAATTGAGTGTTCTTGGACTTTTTGGAAATGGGAGAACAAGATCTTCAACTTTCATGTTGGGCAAAATTTCATTTGAAGCTTGTATCATGATGTAAGTTTAGGATCAAGAAGTTTCCATTTTTGGCAAATTTGAATTACAGGTCTACTTTCTATTTCTGGAAATTTCTTGTCTGACTTTATTTTCTTCACTGTGGATGCTTGACATGATATATGAAGCTTGTATAGGCATGAATGAGACCTCCCAAACCAAATCCCATCCTCAAATCACTGATTAAATGGACAGTTGACCAAGTTTGACTTTCTAGGGTTTTGCTTGACTGAATCACTTTCTGATGAATTCCAAACCCTAATTCCTTGATATCTTGATTCCAAATGATGTCACAACATATAAGAACTCTTGATGATTGATCATGGTGCCCAAATTCTGCAAGAATGGCCACCATCCACTGCAATGACTGACTTTGACTGATTTTGACCTAATTGGCTGATGATTGCTTCAGCTGCAAGTAACATGGTTAGATGACAATATTTTTGTACTTTTGGTTGATAAACATATGAAAAGCAAAGATATACAAATGCAAAACATGCTTGGTGATCAAGAATCAACTCACAAGGCAACCCACCCACTAGGAGGGAAGCTAGGGCATGCAATGATCCTTGAGGCCATGGTATGATATGATATGGGCCATGAGGGATCTTAGGGCCGAAATTGGGGTCTTACAGATGCCCCTATTTAAGGTCATTCTAGCCGGAGAAGTGAAGTTTAGAAATCTTCATCTCGACGCGGTAGAATGGGCTTAAATAACAGTAATGAGACGAATTTTGGTCCCTAAGAGACCTCATGATGCAAATGTATGCATGCAAAAGACACAAATTCTGTGGGGAATATGATTCACACAGAAGAAAAGACGATCCATCGGAGTAATACACTCACCAGGAATAGAGACTCTAACAAGACTCATGTTGGGGATAGACAAAACTGACACAACGTGAACAAGACACGACTCTGATTAGGGGAACAGAAAACAGACTGGAGACCTCACTGGGGAATGAAGGACTCACACTGGGGAAAAGAAATCCAAAGGAAAATAAATCCATTGGAGAGACACAAGCTGACTCCTGGGGGAGAAGCAACAGGAAAACTTCACTAAGGAAGCACCAAAGAAATGAGATGTTACTGGTATAAGGGTAACAAACTCAGGAAGAATGAATATCTAAGACCGGTATAAGGGTGAGAGATATCAATCAACCAAACATCTGAGAAAGACCTGGAAAAGGTACATAAACTCAGGAAAATCTGACTCCACAAGGGACCAAGGTCATAATAGGGAGCAGAAAGGAAGGAACACCAGGGATACCGGTTACTGGGTATATAATAGGTGACCAACCGAAACGTGGATTGGTATATATGCCAAAACACTCATCATCCAAAAGGAGGGCTTGAAAAAAAAACAAATCGACTTACAGGATGGACATTCGAATCCACAACGGGAAAACGAATCTTACTCAACTGGGGACACAAACCCAAAGAGTGCACGAGATACAATATCCATTACCGGCAGACCGTGGATAAGAAACTCGCATGAGATATATTATCTATTACCGTCAAAACGTAGATAATAAACTCGCATGGTAAGAAACACCAGAGATACCGGTTACTGGGTATATAATAGGTGATCTACCGAAAACGTGAATTGGTATATATGCCAAAACACTCATCATCCAAAACACAAACTGGTTAAAGGATGGATATTCGATTCTACAAAGAATACGAATCTTGCTCAGCTGGGGAAAATCAACAAAGGATTCCAACTAAAGAGCGCATGAGATATATTATTCATTACCGGCAGACCGTGAATAATATACTCGAAAGGAAAAGACACCAGAGATACCGAAGTATATAATAGGTGACTAACCAAAAACGGAGAGAGACAATCGATACCAAGCATCCGGGTAAACGAAAGACAACTCAAAGGGATAAATTGCAAGCATCCGGCAATTATCCGACAACAAAGAAATACTCGATTCCACAACGGGAAATAACGAATCTTACTCAACAAAGAAAACACAAAAGGCTTCGACTGAAGAGTGCATGAGATATATTATTCATTACCGGCAGACCGTGAATAATACACTCGCATGGAAGATTATCCATAACTGGTTACTGGGTTAATAAAGGATAAATCAACCGAAAAGAAAGGCATCGGGATACCAAACTAGGTATATAATGATGACCAATCAAGAGGAACAACAGACATTACCAACAAAAAGGTAAATGAAAGGCGATCTGCTGAGGATTCACTGGTGAGAATCAATGATCCGGGGAACACAATCACTGACACAAGGTGAAAGGACCCGCTGGGGATAAAATTGCTAGCATACGGCAATTATCCATAAAAGACTTGCTAGGGACATAAGTGCTGATCTGAGCAACTTATCCAAGCAAAGGAAAATCAACATCAAGAACTAGATGAAGATAACCACAAGGGAAATTGTCACCGGTTAGGATGAACAACAAAGTTAACTTTGCAAGGAGAGAACAGGGTTTATAACTACCGATTTGTAGGTAGAAAAACCGCAAAGATAGGACTTACGACTGCTGGTTTGTAGGCAAAGGGCCAAAAGGGTGGGGGATAACCACAAAATTAGGGTTTACATCTACCGAATACGGGGTAGAAGACCAACAACTCCGCGTGGGGATAGAATAAATCACAAATCCGCAAGGGAAACCAAGATAGGGTTTATAACAAACCGCAAACTGCTGAAGAGCAGGAAAATAGGATTTACAACTACCGGTATGAGGGTAGAAAACCAAAACTCTGGCTGGAGAATAAAAGGTGTATAACCACAAATTCTGCCAAGAAAGCCAGGAAGAATAGGACTTATAACTACCGGTATGAGGGTAGAGGCCCCAAAACTACTCCGCTGGGGAACAACCCACTGGGGAGCACAAGACATTTGACAAATAGCCGATTCGGGAATAATCCGAAAAGACAGACTGAATCAAGACACGTCCTAATGAGGATATAACTCAAATAGGAACATCCATCCCAATATATGTGTTGGGAGGAAACGGAAGAAACCGTCGTCCACGAGGATGTATCTCAGTGGGGAACTGCAGAAGGAAAGACAACATTTTCTGCTTACGGGCTGACTCTATATGGAGAGATTTTATAACACCCGACATCTGCTTGGGGAGATTTGTAAAGAGATCTATATCACCCAAAAGCAGGGAACAACAAACAAAAGATATATGGCGAGAAATGCAACATAAATATCTGAATGTTTATGAATATGCATGAATATGCGTAATTTATGTTTGACGAATGCTGACAAAACAGACAATTCTAACACAACAAGTTCAGGAATCAAACGTCCGGTATTATACTTCCAGGGGAAAACCAGCTGGAGAGCCAATCTGCGGAGATCTATATGCTGTAAAGCAAAGATCTGCAGGTACTGCTGAAGAAGCAGAGAATCAGAGATATCAGGAAACAAACCAATCCAGGTACAGAAAGTCACAACAGGCAAAACAGCCACCAAAACGAATCTGTAGGGGAACAAGAGAAAACCCAAGATATCTGCAGGGGATCCCAGTGTCAACTAAGAAACAAAAGGTGCATTGCACAAGCCCGAACTGCTGTAGGAGCAACTCCACATAACTCCGCCGGGGAACAACCTACTGAGGGAGAATGATATCATCCAAATAGAGTCTAACTGCATAATCAACTCTACTGGGGAAAACTGTCGGTTACTCTCTTGGGGAACAAACCACTGAAGGAGGACAGATCAAACAAGTAGATTCTGCAACGAACCAACCTACTTGGGGGAGAATATACATAGCGAACTGATCACAACAAGTAGATTCTGCCATATAAGCCACTCTACTAGGGATCACAAACAGTCAGGAAATCAACCCGTTCTCTGGATGCTAGAGCCATCATCCGACCATACTGGGGATTGAAGGAGTATTCAACAGGCGAAACTGCCACAACAAGCATTCTGCAGACTACGCTGAGGAAAAGATGGTTGAAATACTGGGATATCAATCCAGTCAACCATCGAGTAGGAAAATAAATCCTGCTCTGCTGAAGAAAAAAAACTCTGATGGAGAGATAGCAACAATTCCGCAGACGACTTTGCCGGGGAAAAGGTAAAGTACCGGGTATCAAACCACTGACTTACCGAGTCTTCAAAAAGAAAGCGATCGTGCTGAGGAAACAGACAATTCCGCTGTCAACTGCACTGGGAAGAGTGACAACAACTCTGTTCGCAAATCCGATGGGGATATCAATAACAGCTCTACTCTTGACTGTGCTGAGGAGGTAAATAAAGTCTGGGGCATACGACCCACTGGAGAAAATGACGGGGGACCAAGATGATAAACCATCAACCGCCGAAACTCACAAGGAAAAACCCATGCTAGGAAAAACTGCTGCTGGAAAAGACGAAATCTTCAACAACACTTTGCTTGCGACTATACTGGGGAACAACCCCACCAACAACTTTGTTTGAGGAACAACCCCATCAAAGATCTGAAGAAAGAAGATACAACCAAGCCAGGAATATGAACCAATGTCTTACCTGTTGGAAATCATGCCACCCTCGGGAGAGCACTGAGATATTCTTGAGTATCCTTTCAATCTTGTGAACGTTCACTTTGTTTAAAACAAAAATTTTGAAAAATTTGATTTGTTTAAAACAATGACATTTTATCAATTTAAAACATGCAAAACATTTGTTGAATTGAAACAAATAAGAGTGCAAATAATTGGATAAAAAGCTCAAATTTATTTGATGGAATGGTAGCCTGCAAATGGCAAGACTCCATAGATCTGTACAAATTTGAAATCAGTGATATATATTGGAAGAGGGCTACATTGAACATAATGATCCTTTCTCTACCAATTTGAATCTCGATGTATCCGAAGCTTCAGTTGACGATGAATCGAGAATCTTCTGACGAAACGACGACTGTGAAACAGAAAGTCTTGTCAGGATGCAGTTACTTGCCAAATCCCTAATTTTTGCCTAGATTGCCCCAGGGTGAGGTACTCAATCTAGCGGGATGCAAATATTCTCTTTTTTCCAAGTCTCTAATTTTTGCCTGGATTACCCTTGCGGGTTCTCCACCGAGACGCTCATTTTTGCCTAAGCCGCCCTTTCGGGTTTTCAACTTAGCGAGCTATTCTGTTTTTTCATTTGCATATACTTTTTTTCCTAGGCAAAGTATCTCTTAACTGCATCTGAATTCACAGGACGAGTGAAATCCTCCCCATCCATTGTTGTAAGCATCAAAGCACCGCCTGGAAAGGGTCTCTTAACAACATATGGACCCTCGTAGTTTGGAGTCCACTTGCCCCTGGAATCGGGCGCGAAAGACAAGACTTTCTTGAGCACGAGGTCACCTTCTCGGAACACACGAGGCTTGACCTTCTTATCGAATGCTTTCTTCATTCTCTGCTGATATAACTGACCATGACACATGGCAGTTAAACGCTTCTCTTCGATCAAATTCAATTGGTCGTAACGACTCTGAATCCATTCAGCATCAGTCAACTTGGCTTCCATCAAGACTCGCATTGATGGGATCTCCACCTCTACTGGGAGAACGGCTTCCATGCCATAAACAAGAGAGAAAGGGGTTGCCCCTGTTGAAGTGCGTACAGACGTACGATATCCATGCAAAGCAAATGGCAGCATCTCATGCCAATCTTTGTACGTGACAGTCATCTTCTGGATAATCCTCTTGATATTCTTATTAGCAGCTTCAACAGCCCCATTCATCTTAGGTCTGTAGGGAGAAGAATTATGGTGTGCAATCTTGAATTCAGCGCACAACTCATCCATCATCTTGTTATTCAGATTAGATCCATTATCAGTAATGATCCTCTCTGGCACACCATAACGGCAAATCAGCTGGTTCTTGATAAACTTCACAACCACCTGTCTGGTTACATTCGCGTACGAAGCGGCTTCAACCCATTTGGTGAAGTAGTCAATTGCTACGAGAATAAACCTGTGTCCGTTGGACGCTTTCGGCTCAATCATGCCGATCATGTCGATTCCCCACATAGAGAAAGGCCATGGTGATGAAATCACATTCAGAAGTGTCAGAGGAATATGAATCTTATCCGCATAAATTTGACACTTGTGACATTTCTTCACATACTTGCAACAGTCAGACTCCATTGTCAGCCAATAGTAGCCTGCTCTCAACATCTTCTTAGCCATGGCATGTCCATTGGAATGAGTACCAAATGAACCCTCATGGACCTCAGTCATCAATAGGTTTGCTTCGTGTCTATCCACGCATCTGAGCAAAACCATATCAAAATTTCTCTTGTACAGCACTTCACCACTGAGGTAGAAACTGCCTGACAACCTTCTCAAAGTTTTCCTATCTTTCATAGATGCCCCAGGCGGGTAGACCTGGTTCTGGAGGAAATTCTTGATATCAAAATACCAAGGCTTGTCATCTTTCACTTCTTCAATTGCAAATATGTGAGCGGGTCTGTCCAAGCGCATCACAGTAATATTGGGGACATCATTCCACCATCTGACCACAATCATGGAAGCAAGCGTAGCAAGAGCATCTGCCATCCGATTATCCTCTCGAGGAATGTGATAAAATTCAACTTCTGTGAAGAATGTTGAAATTCTCCTTGCATAATCTCTGTACGGAATGAGACCTGGCTGATTCGTCTCCCATTCACCCTTGATCTGATTGACAACCAGGGCTGAATCACCATAGACATCAAGATACTTGATTCTCAAATCGATGCATTCTTCAAGTCCCATAATACAAGCTTCATACTCCGCCATATTATTCGTGCATTTGAAAGTTAGCCTTGCTGTAAACGGAATGTGCGAACCTTGAGGAGTAATGATCACTGCCCCAATTCCATTTCCATATTGATTAACAGTGCCATCAAACACCATCGTCCATCTGGAACCAGGTTCTGGCCCTTCATCAAGTGTAGGCTCATCGCAATCTTTCATCTTCAAATACAGAATTTCCTCGTCAGGGAAGTCATACTGAACATACTGATGATCTTCAATCGGCTGGTGCGCTAGATGGTCAGCCAAGATACTACCTTTGATAGCTTTCTGAGCTCGATACTCGATATCATACTCAGATAACAACATCTGCCAACGGGCAATCCTCCCAGTTAAAGCAGGCTTCTCGAAGATATACTTAATCGGATCCATTCTGGATATCAACCAAGTTGTATGATTTATCATGTACTGGCGCAAACGCTTAGCAGCCCAAGCCAAAGCACAGCACGTCTTTTCAAGTGTAGAGTACCGAGACTCACAATTAGTAAACTTCTTACTGAGGTAGTATATAGCAAACTCCTTCTTCCCTGATTCATCTTGTTGACCGAGTACACAACCCATCGAGTCTTCAAGAACTGTCAAGTACATAATCAGAGGTCTTCCTTCCACAGGCGGAGACAATATCGGAGGTTCAGACAGATAATCTTTGATACTGTCGAAAGCTTTCTGGCAATCCTCGGTCCAATCATGAGACTGATCTTTCCGGAGGAGCTTGAATATCGGCGCACATGTGGCAGTCATGTGGGATATAAATCTGGAAATGTAGTTCAAGCGGCCAAGAAAACCTCGAACTTGCTTCTCAGTTTTGGGTGCGGGCATCTCTTGTATTGCTTTGACCTTTGCAGGATCAACCTCAATACCTCTTTCACTTACCACAAAACCCAACAACTTGCCGGAACGGACTCCAAAAGTACATTTGTTCGGATTCAGGCGAAGTTTGAACTTCCTCAAACGCTGGAAAAGCTTCACCAAATGCTCAACATGCTCAACTTCCGTTCGGGACTTAGCAATCATATCATCAACATAGACTTCTATCTCCTTGTGCATCATGTCATGAAACAAGGTAGTCATAGCTCGTTGATACGTGGCTCCGGCGTTCTTCAAACCGAAGGGCATCACTCGATAACAGAATGTTCCCCAAGGTGTGATGAATGTTGTCTTCTCCATATCCTCTGGTGCCATCTTGATTTGATTATATCCGGAAAATCCGTCCATAAAGGAAAAGACTTTGAATTTGGCTGTATTGTCTACCAACATGTCAATGTGTGGTAGAGGAAAATCGTCTTTCGGGCTAGCCTTATTCAAATCTCTATAATCAACGCACATACGGACTTTCCCATCCTTCTTAGGAACAGGCACAATGTTGGCCACCCATTGAGGATATGTAGAAGTCACCAGAAACCCAGCATCAATTTGCTTCTGAACTTCCTCTTTGATCTTCACTGCCATATCTGGATGAGTTCTTCTGAGCTTCTGCTTCACAGGCACGCACTCAGGCTTTAAAGGCAGGAAATGTTGCACAATATCTGTATCTAAACCAGGCATATCTTCATAGGACCAAGCAAAGATGTCTGAATATTCTCGTAGCAAGCTGATCAAATCTTCCTTGACAGACCCTTCAAGAAGTGCCCCAATCTTCACCAGGCGAACACAATCCTCAGACCCCAAGTTGACTGTTTCCAAGTCTTCGAGATGCGGCTGAATGATCTTCTCTTCGTGCTCAAGGAGACGGGTAATCTCATCAGGAATCTCTTCAACATCATCTTCCTCTGCCTCAAATACAGGGAATTCAAAATTGGGAGATGGCGTTGGATCATTATGTTCAATGGGTTTTAAGATCAACCTGCATAATGATTTTGGTTAAGGAAAAACTTCAGAATTTAGACAAGCAAATCATTATGCAGATGAAAAATGATTGCTTTTATTTTGTTTTTTATGGGTTTTTTGTGATCACTGATATCATGCAAAAAAGCAAAAAGTGAAAACAAAGGAAAAACAAATGTTAAACAATGCATTAATTGAATGAAAACATCATTGTATATATGCTTTGCCAACAATGTCATCACTTCTCCTTTTGGCATGGGAGAAGGGTTTTAAACAAAGTGAACAATTACTCTGATCTATGGATGACTGTAGGAACATCTACAACGACCCAATTGTGGCAGACACCACCAGGAATAACAAAATTGTTCAAATCTTCTGCGTCTTCTTCAATGATAGCAGCAGCTTCCTCTTAAGGTTGATCAGCATGGATGAATCCTCCACTTGTGAACAAACCTTGCTCATTACATGCCCCAGAACCATAGCCAATGCCAGCCCGGGATCTATTGTCTTCGAGTTCAAGCACTTTCCCTAAACCAGCGACTGCACCACATTCAATGGCCAGCTTAGCATTTCGGTAGGAAGTGAATGAAGGAGATTTCTTCTCGATTGGTTCATCAATAGATAAAGCTTGGAACTGAGTTCCGACTTCATCCTCAGCGTCAAT
The DNA here is from genome assembly GCF_024323335.1 of Lathyrus oleraceus. Taxonomy (NCBI): domain Eukaryota; kingdom Viridiplantae; phylum Streptophyta; class Magnoliopsida; order Fabales; family Fabaceae; genus Lathyrus; species Lathyrus oleraceus. The sequence goes on along the minus strand of NC_066580.1, from coordinate 235,286,381 downwards.
GTACGAGAAAGAAGACAGATGACTAACCAGGAGAGCCTTTTCTCCCCCTACTACAACCAGTTTCTTGTTCTTGACAAATTTCAGCTTCTGGTGTAGGGTGGATGTCACGGCGCCAGCCTCGTGAATCCATGGTCTGCCTAAGAGACAGCTGTAAGATGGGTGGATGTCCATTACTTGAAAAGTAACCTGAAAATCACTTGGTCCTGTCTTGATTGGGAGATCAACTTCCCCAATCACGGTCTTGCGTGACCCATCAAATGCTTTTACAACAACCCCACTCTGCCTCAGAGGAGGACCTTGATACGACAATCTGGAGAGTGTGGATTTTGGCAATACATTAAGAGACGATCCAGTGTCCACCAGCACATTGGACATTGCATCAGATTTGCAGTTCATGGAGATATGTAAAGCCATGTTGTGGTCTCTTCCCTCCTCAGGGAGATCAGCGTCACAAAAGCTCAAAGTGTTGCAAGCGGTGATGTTTGCAACAATACTGTCAAATTGCTCAAGGGTGACGTCGTGATCAACATACGCCAGATCCAAGACTTTCTGCAGAGACTCCCTATGGGGTTCTGAATTCAGCAGCAGAGAAAGAATGGAGATCTTGGATGGTGTGTGTAAAAGCTGGTCTACAATATTGTACTCACTCTTTCTGATGAGCCTCAGCATCTCATCAGATTCTTCATCAACAATGCCGCTTGGGCCAACTGAAGAAACAGGAGTCTTTTGTACAAATGAGGAGGGTCTGGCAACATCAAGTGCCGGATTCTGAATATTCACAGCGGTCCCCACAGGGAGCTCAATAGAATCAGAAGCTACAGCCTTAGCAGGCGCAGAAAACACACGACCACTTCGGGTTAACCCACTGACATCAGCTATAGTGGTCACAGAAGTGGAAGGCAAAGGCACTTCGACCCCATCTTGGACAGCAACAGGATTATATCTGAATGGCACAGCTCGATCAGATGAATAAGGCACAGGGCCGGCTGGTTTGATGATCAAAGAAGGGGAAGCCTTCGGCTTGTTGCTATTGTAGCGAATAACAACTGGCTCAGGCAGCTTGAACACTGGCGAGATGACACTCACTTCAGGCTCGACTATATCAACATTGCGATTCTGCAGGATCTCAATGGTACCCTCATTCAACAACTTCTGAAGTTCTCTGCGGACCTGGTCGCAACCCAAGCGGTTAACCGAACAGACGCGGCACTTGTCGTGGTTATGCTCCAAATAGCTGTACTGACACAGCATCTTATGTAAATCAACCAACGACTGCCTGATATGGCTGACATACCTGACCTTGTACTTCCCAAGGCATTCCTGAATCATATTCACAGATTTCCCATGCGGCGGCAATGGGTTCTTGGTGACGTTCGGGCTTGAGTCCTCAAAACTCAGAATTCCACTTCTCATAAGGTCTTGCACCTTAGTCTTCAGTGGGAAGCAATTTTCCACATTGTGGCCCGGAGCACCGGAATGGTAGATACAATCCTGGTCTGGCTTGTACCACCATTGTGGGTTTGCAGGAATGGCAGGAGGATCCCTGGGAGAAACCAATTTCCTTTCCAACAAGGAAGGATAAAGCTCTGCATATGTCATAGGAATTGGATCGAAGCTGATCTTCTTCCTATCATAATTCACGTTAGCTTGATTGGTTGTACTTCCACGAGGCTGGTAAGCCTGTTGCTGTGGACGTTGCTGTTGTTGTTGGTATTGCGGTTGTTGATATTGCTGCTGATGCTGAAATTGTTGATGCTGATACTGTTGAGCATTATCTTTGAATACAGGTGCTATGTGAGCCACCTGGTGCTGATGTCCGGCACGACGTGCAGGCTTCCTCTGAACAGAGGGTCTTCTATGCTTAGGCTGAGATTGCACGGCATGTGCTTCGCCTTCTTTCCTCTTAAACGCCCCATATCGTTTAGAGGAAGAACCATCATCCTTAGCCAACCGTCCTTCTCGGACACCTTCTTCAAGACGCATCCCCATGTTCACCATCTCGGTGAAATCAGAGGGAGCGCTTGCTACCATCCGCTCATAATAAAATGAGCCAAGAGTCTTCAGAAAGATCTTGGTCATTTCTTTCTCTTCCAGCGGTGGAGTGATTTGAGCTGCCAGCTCTCGCCATCTCTGGGCGTACTCCTTGAACGACTCTTTGTCTTTCTGCGACATGGACCTGAGTTGATCTCGGTCAGGCGCCATATCGACGTTGTACTTATATTGCTTGACGAAAGCTTCGCCAAGGTCGTTGAAAGATCGGATGTTGACACTGTCCAGGCTCATGTACCATCTGAGCGCGGCACCAGACAGACTATCTTGGAAATAATGAATCAGGAGTTGATCATTATCAGTCTGTGTTGACATCTTCCTGGCGTACATGACCAGGTGAGCAAGTGGGCAGGTGTTCCCCTTGTATTTTTCAAAGTCCGGGACCTTGAATTTGATCGGTATCTTGACACCGGGAACTAAACAGAGTTCGGCTGCAGACTTTCCGAAGAGATCTTTTCCTCGAAGAGTCCTCAATTCCTTTCTCAGCTCAAGGAATTGATCGTTCATGGCATCCATCTTTTCATGAACATCTGAGCCCTCAGATGGCTCAGAGTGATAGATGGTGTCGTCTACCCTGGGCATGGTATGCACAACAGGAGGAGCGGGAACAGGGACCGGGCTAGATGCCGGCATTTGAGCAAATGTTGGAGCTGGCAGATCAGGCATAAAGCCTGGAGGCATCCCCCAAGGAAAACCGGGAGGCATAGCATTAGGCTGATGGGTGCTGACTGGCACCGTTGAAGTAGAGATTTCAGAAATAACCGTCCTCTGAACAGGAGTTGCTGGCTGTTGAGCAGGCTGATTCTGAGCAGCAAGGAGTTGCTCCATCAAAGCGCCAAGTCTGGCGACCTCTTCCTTTAGTTCTCTGTTCTCTTGTTCCAATTGCTCCATGACCCTTGCTGAATTGACCCGCGTATAATACCGGTGAGTCAGCTTGTCTTCAAAATAAATGAAGAACACAGGTTAGGACGAGAAGACCAGAAACAAAAGGGTACCTGCTTATGCAAAAAATGATGCATGAAATGCTTGTGCAAATGCTTTGTTTTCGAGGAAACCTTAGGGTATTATTTGCAATATTTTGAATATTTAAACATTTTAATTGCTCATGGAAAATATTTCATTCAATATATTGAGACAAAGAAGTACAGTGTTTTTGATTCATTACAAAGAGAAAAGGTAAATAACATCCTATGGATCCCTAGAAGCTCGGGATGCTGGAAGACGAGAAGTGCACAACTTCTTGATCTCTCTCTCATAGGCAGCCTCCATATCAGCTTTCTCCTTTACAAGTCGATCATACCTCCTCTTCCAGAATTTGGATGACTGAGGAAGCAGAGAAGTCCAAGTGTCGTTTGGGTCGTCGATCACTCGGTGCTCGAGAAACTCAATCATAGCATCCTTCTCCTTGAGCTGCTGCAGCAATTCCTCTCTTTCACGGATCCAAGCACGTGAAAGGTCTTCTTCTCTCAACTCCTCTACACGTTGGGTAGGGAGGGTCGAAGGCCCAGCCACATCCAACAGTGTAGGTCCCGGATGGTCGTACGGCATCAGGTAGGTGGCAGCTCTCTGTCTGACCCAAGAGGTGTATGGCTCCAAAGCAATACAGTTCTTTGGACCCAACTCGTTCCTACTCTTCTTGTGAATACTGCGCCAAGCACGGACAAATCTGGCTTTCAGGCCTTGGGGATCTTTACCCTCCTGAAAGAACACACCTTCTAACAGAATGTTATTAGGTTTATCCTTTAGGGGGAACCCAAGCTGACGACGTGCAAGAATAGGATTGTAGGTAATCCCACCACATGTGCCAAGAAGAGGCACATTAGAGAATTCACCACAATAATCGATGATCTGGACGGTATCATACACGCGATCATACCAGGTGATATCATCATTGGTGAGAGACATGAGTCTTTGAGACCACCGTAGACATCCCTTGTTCTCCTTGAAAGCAACTGTCTGCGGCAAGTGCAAAATAAACCACTTGTACAGCAGGGGTAAACAGCAAACAATAACTCCTCCACCTTTCATATTCCTTAGGTGCAAAGAGACATATGCATCGCCCAACAAAGTCGGAACTGGATTAAGAACTGAGAAGATCCTAATGGCGTTCATGTCCACGAACTTGTCGAAGTTGGGAAATAGCACTAATCCATAGATGAGTAACACAAATAGAGCCTCAAAGGCATCCTCACTCATGGCCTTTCCATAAAAGGTAGCTTGGGCAATGAGGAACTCGGAAGGAAAACCCTGAATTCCGCCTTTGGTAGTTAGATTAGCTCTAATCAGATCTTCATCTATATGCAACAAGCTAGCAATCTCTCGAGCAGATGGAATACTCTCTAGGCCACTGAACGGCACTTGATCCAGAATCGGAATCCCAATAAGATGAGAGTATTCTTCCAAAGTTGGCAATAGCTGGAAGTCCGGAAATAAGAAGCAATGATGCAACGGATCGTAGAACTGAGCCAAGGTACTCATCAACCCTTCGTCAACCTGAGTGGTGAGCAGAGGCAGAAGCTTCCCATAGCGAGCTTTGAAACCCAAGGGATCTAATACATAAGATGTCAGATTCCTTAACTCTTTTATATCGGGCTGTTTGAAGCTGTACTTCTTTGTATGCCTTTTTGGTCTTTCCATGTCTGAAAATTTTGCAAATAAACCCTTTAAGTTCCTTGAAAATTTTCTTTTTCTGATGACATGAATGCGGATGAATGCGTGAATGTATGAATGCAACAAACACACTCAAGGATCAAGCAAGGCACACCAAACAAAGGTCGTGAGAAAGCTCATTGTATCCCTAATATCAATCATCCATTTTGGTGGATTTAGGTTTTCACCCTATCGACACCCAAGTTCCATTGATATTAACGGTACATGAACCAGTTCAAACATCCTTAATATCAACCACCCGCTTTGGTGGATTTTAGGTTTTACACCTGATCCGGGATCCATTGATATTAACAATGTTCGAACGACTCGACCACGAATCATGGGTTTGTTGAGAGTCACGAGCATGGAGTCTTGGTTAAGAACCACCCAAAGGGAGTGTATTAGGGTTTAAGCCTGCCAGACATGTTCTACCAGAGGTTCCCATAATCATCGTTCCATCTTTCGAATATTATCGGAGGAACGAATACTCGTATTCCAAGAATATTCTCAAGAGAAACTCTTATGAGTGTAGTATCGCGTAACAATCGTATCAGAACTGACATCTGAACGACCTCCGCACTACGGTCCTAAAAATAGGCCAAGATGGGTTTGGTAAACTAAGGTCCTTGGCTTCTGCGGCACATGATTGAAAGAATAATGCCTAACCACAAATAACTTGTGTGACATTATTAATTCAACATGACCTCCACCAAGTGAATGGACTCGCAAGTCAACTGGCTAAGGAATACTCCACACCAGTCAACAAGACTATGCCATTCTCCTATCCTAGGGTGCACTCGAGTTCGGGTATAGAACTCATCTCACAGATCACCAAAGCACACAGCAATTGTATATCAAGCAATTCAAACATTACAATCAATACAGTGATCCCAAATTGTACAAAAATATGTCAAATAACAAATAATAATATAGCACAACAAGGGTGAAAAGTAGGCAATACCACCAAGGATCGTCTTCCCCAGCAGAGTCGCCACTTTTCTGTAGCGGTGTATTCGTCGCTATATGATTTATCGATTAAACCATAAGCAAAGCATACAATGAAATTTCGAGTCGCCACCGCACTTTTATTTATCCAAAGGACTGGCTAAAAAGCGAACAAAAGCCTAAGAAGTTTTACACGTAGAAAACTAATAAAAAGATCAGAGAGTCTGGGTAAGGGGTAAATTACGCAATGGGAAGGTGTTAGGCACCCACTACATCCTAGGTACTCCTAGGGAGCCCTTTTCACACTTGTTGTAAAAGATTGTTATTTGTTATGACATAAGTATTGTGCAAACATGATTGGGATAATGAGAAAAGAATGTACAATTTTATTATGTTTGTGTTCGAACGGATGAACCCGTTGCCTACGTACCTTCCATCAAAGGTAAGGATCAAAACGTCGTAGTTCGGCTAAAAGATTTCCAAAAGTGGGTGGATTCAATTTTAGACACAAGCCCTAAGGTCTTACGTTATCCACGGGAGAAAACTCAACCTTATACAAACAACAAGTCCACCATGTGAGAACGGCTTCAATTTGCTAGTGAGGGGTTAACCCTATAATAAGCAAGGAAGACTTACAATTCAATCAACTAAGGACAAATAGGTGAGATTGACATCAACCAGCTAAGATAAATCAAACCTATAGCTCATGTATGAAAAGATTAACAATGGACAAAGCCAAAACAATTGTATGGGTGAAGTTAATTGATTATGATTATGAAAGTGGAGTCAAAGTATGATTAAGATTAATTCAAAGAAGTATTATGAAATGGGGTTTGAAAAAAGTCAAGGACTTGGGTCCAGGTTTTTAGTTTGAAAAGCATGAAGATGTTTGCACAATATCTATGTCGAGTTTGAAGTAATGTGTGAAAAGGTTTAGGACATAATGGGGATGAATGGATGAAGATGGGTTGTAAAACTTCTTAGAAGGTTCACCTCTTGAAATCATATAGGAGATGATTCAAGTGTGTCCTTTGGAATAAGCAATGGATAATAACAAACAAACAAAGAAGAAAGTCAACAAAAGCGGATACCGGATGCCAATCACTGGGCTTATACCAATCTCCTAAAACAGAACTGGATATCAGAGGCCACTCAATGGTCTTACACTAATCTCCTCAAACAAAGAAATAAAAGAAAGTGGATACCGGATGCCAATCACTGGACTTATACCAATCTCCTAGAACAAAAACAAGATTAAACTGGGATACCAGATGCCAATCACTGGGCTTATACCAATATCCAACATATGATCATAGGAAAACAAATGCCAAATTACACGGACTTACAATTGTATCCTCACATACAAACAAAGAAAGCAAAACATGGATGTCAGATGCCAATCTATCTGGGCTTACTCTAACCTCCACAGTATGGTCCTAGGAATACAAATGCCAAATTACACGGACTTACAATTGTATCCTCACCTACAAACAAACAAAGCCACATGTGATCATAGGAAAGCAAATGCCAACTTACAGGGACTTATAATTGCATCCTCACACACAAACAAACAAAACAACAGAAGATATGAGTGACCAATGAGGTCTTACACTCTATCCTTCCATATCATAGGAGCAAAGGCCAATGAATGGTCTTACAATTGTCCTCAATGGGTAAACAACAATGATAATGTCACAAAGACAAATGAGATGGTTATGCATTAATGAGCAATTAATGATGATAAATGCATAAAGCATACAAGCAAACATGTGCATATGAAACAACAATCAATCAATGAAGTCAATCAGCATACACTATAACCAAACAAGGAGGCTCATACAAAAGGGTTTAGGCATTGAAGCCAACTGGAATAGGGTCAAAGGTGCTCTTAACCTTGCCATTGAGGGGCTAAGGTGAAACAGATGAAAGGAGATGAGGGGTGTGCCTTATTGCTCTTATCCCTGATCAGGGAGAGCTTTTGAATATCAGAAGGTGTGAGAGTTCAGAAAGTAGGAACTCTCTCCACATATTAGACTCTATAGATCTTGGGTTTGAATCTCAATGCTACAACCATGTAATGGGAGCAAGGAGAAGACTCACAGAATAGTAGGAGATAGGTTGCTTATCTCTTTGATCTACCAATTGCCTTATTTAAAGGACTTTTCCTGCTTGGGACAAATGTAAACACACACAAACATTGCCTCTTAAGGAGGACTTCAGACAGTTGCCTGGCCAAGTAACAGGCCAGGTCTTCCAGACTACATGAAGAATAAGGAATTATACCTCAATGCAAATTGCTATAAAGCAAAGCAAAGCAAGTTCAAAGAACTAAGCAACTAATGGTACCTGAAATAGTCAAACAGAATCAATACACAACTCAAAGTTTAAATCAGAAGGAGGTAGAAACCAACAGTCAAAACAAACAGACAAATGTGCAAAGCACAAGACTCAAATCATATGAGTCAAGCCACCTACAAAACAAAGAGGTTAGCTCATGATAAACAATCAAGCTCAATCAAATTTGTATGATCTCTTTGGGGCATTGTTGCTTAACCTGAAAACAGGAACTCAAACATAAGCAACAGGACCACTAGGACAAGCCTAGGGTCAAAATGGGATGAGAAAGTCAAAACAGAAAGTCATATCCAATCAAAATCAAGTTTAAACATTTAAGAGGCAAACTCAATTGGTCCCACATTCATATCATTCATCATCATCATATCATAAGCAAAAGAAGTCAAAGCATGGCAAATGAAAGCTCATAGAAGTCAACAGCAAGACTTAACTCAAAACCAATCATAATCAATTCCAAAAATCATTAAATAATTTATGATCAATCATAATCCATAACATGACATGCATATAAAATTTCAGCTCATTTGGATCATGGGAAGATGGTCAATGAAAATCAGAAAGTAAAAGCAAGTTTAAGCATGCTCAAAGAAGTCAATCAAACATGTATCAACTCCAAAAAATCATAAATCAGTGATAACATGTGATAAATGAATGGGATCAACACCATGACAAAGCTTAAGATGTCTACTAATCACATGTCAAATTTCATGTTCATCCAATAAAGTATGAGAATTTCACAAATGAAATGGCAACATGTATCACACAAGTCAACATTTTGGTCAAACAGGGGAGAAAATCTCAAACAATTAGGAAATACCACAAATAATTCCAAGAAAATTCACATGTAAACTAGACGTACAAGAGTAGGTTCATGCAAAAATTCACATCAATTTGAGGTCAAGAGGCATGGTATCAAAAATCATGAAGTTGCACATCAATAGTGTGACACAAATTGTCACACCCTAATTCAAAAATTCATAACTCACAATCCCGATAAGATAACTTCACAAACTCTACACCAAAATCACCATGAGCGTGTCTGGTTTAAGCACAAAAAATTTCAGGGCCATTGGATAATGCATCATCATTTCACAAAGGATTTGGTAAAAGGTACAAAATATTGTCACATGAACAAAATCCTAGCACCAATTAAAATCTATCTATGCAAAAATTCTGGAAAAATCATGATAAAATAATAGAGATCCACATGAACACAATGCAAAAATTCCCATGAAATTTGAATTTAAAATGAAGCTGCTAGGATTTTTGTAAGTTGTTGAATCAAAATGAAATAAATATTGAACAAATAAAATGAATTAATTGAAATAATTGGGCACGATGGCAATTTGGTAAATACCGGACCAACTTAATGAAACGGTGCGCTTAAGCTCACAGGCGTGGCAAGTCGTGATAGGTCACATGGCAATGAAACAGGAACCTCATGCAAACAAAATTCAAAAAGTGCAGAAAACGCGATTTCTGGGTTTATGGTTAGGGTTCGCTACAGTACTCATCTTCTTCACCAAATTCGATTCAAATTTTTTCCAGAAATACAAATTGAAACCAGCATTCGAACCAGCCAAGCATCCTCATCAACATTCTACCATTTATTTTCAATAACATAAACTAACACAAGAGAAATAAGCAAAAACAACTTTTAACATGAAACTTCAACTCAACAATATTCACTCAATACTCGACCATTTTTATGGATTCAAGGCTCAATAGAATCAGCAAAACAAGGCCTACCTAAAGCATGGCATGGTTTAGAGAATAATGAAAATCGAAAACTCACCAAACTTGGAGGACAGTGTCGATTCAGTGCTTCTCTTGTTGCAAATGCTCAAAACAGATGCTCCTTGTGGTTTGAAATGATGAATGGAGAGTGACTTGTAGCTCAAAAGCCTTTGGAATGTCTTCAAACTAGATCTGCCATGGAAGTGTGCTTGGTGAAACAGACTCGAGAATGCTGTTTCAGCTAGTGTTTTTGGTTTTCAATGGGCTCAAAAGTGATGGTATATCATGCAGTAACCAAGGCCAACTCGAATCCTTTTGAGTTTTTTAGCAAAAAATCAAAGATGAGGAAATGAGGTTTTTTGAGAGAGAGAGTTTTTCTGTCTTCAATTGATGGCTGCTAGGGTTGCTTCTTGCAGAAAAAGAGCTTATATACCTCTGTTTAACTTCTCTAATTAAGGTTAATGGAAAATGAAGTTGGAATTGCTAATTTGACATGTTTTTTGCTAATTGGTGGTTTCTCACTCAAATGGTGCATGTGCATGAGCTGGCTGCGAAATTTGGGCCTAAACAAATCCAAAATACATTTTCTGAACTATCTCAATTGGCAAGATGTGTTAGAAGTGGTTAATTTTGAAACTCATTTTTGCACCACACTTGAAATTAATTCAAGCAAGTCCAAAAAGGTCATTTTGAATGGTGATGTTTTGATGCATGATGATGACATTTTTGGAAAGAGGGGATCAAATATGACTTGTAGGAAAAAACCCCACCCAAATTGGCCAAATGGTTTGGAAGATATGGCCTTTTGAAGTTCAAAAATGTTTGATATTGAATTGATCATAACTTGCCAACCATACATGGGAATTGAGTGTTCTTGGACTTTTTGGAAATGGGAGAACAAGATCTTCAACTTTCATGTTGGGCAAAATTTCATTTGAAGCTTGTATCATGATGTAAGTTTAGGATCAAGAAGTTTCCATTTTTGGCAAATTTGAATTACAGGTCTACTTTCTATTTCTGGAAATTTCTTGTCTGACTTTATTTTCTTCACTTTGGATGCTTGACATGATATATGAAGCTTATATAGGCATGAATGAGACCTCCCAAACCAAATCCCATCCTCAAATCACTGATTAAATGGACAGTTGACCAAGTTTGACTGTCTAGGGTTTTGCTTGACTGAATCACTTTCTGATGAATTCCAAACCCTAATTCCTTGATATCTTGATTCCAAATGATGTCACAACATATAAGAACTCTTGATGATTGATCATGGTGCCCAAATTCTGCAAGAATGGCCACCATCCACTGCAATGACTGACTTTGACTGATTTTGACCTAATTGGCTGATGATTGCTTCAGCTGCAAGTAACATGGTTAGATGACAATATTTTTGTACTTTTGGTTGATAAACATATGAAAAGCAAAGATATACAAATGCAAAACATGCTTGGTGATCAAGAATCAACTCACAAGGCAACCCACCCACTAGGAGGGAAGCTAGGGCATGCAATGATCCTTGAGGCCATGGTATGATATGATATGGGCCATGAGGGATCTTAGGGCCGAAATTGGGGTCTTACAGCCGCCCTTTCGGGTTTTCAACTTAGCGAGCTATTCTGTTTTTATATACTCTTTTTTTCTTTTTAGGCAAAGTATTTCTTGACTGCATCTGAATTCACAGGACGAGTGAAATCCTCCCCATCCATTGTTGTAAGCATCAAAGCTCCGCCTGAAAAGGCTCTTTTAACAACATATGGACCCTCGTAGTTTGGAGTCCACTTGCCCCTGGAATCGGGCGCGAAAGACAAGACTTTCTTGAGCACGAGGTCACCTTCTCGGAACACACGAGGCTTGACCTTCTTATCGAATGCTTTCTTCATTCTCTGCTGATATAACTGACCATGGCACATGGCAGTCAATCGCTTCTCTTCAATCAGATTCAACTGGTCATAACGACTCTGAATTCATTCAGCATCAGTCAACATGGCTTCCATCAAGACTCTCATTGATGGGATCTCCACCTCTACTGGGAGAACAACCTCCATGCCGTAAACAAGAGAGAAAGGGGTTGCCCCTGTTGAAGTGCGGACAGATGTACGATATTCATGCAAAGCAAATGGCAGCATCTCATGCCAATCTTTGTACGTAACAACCATCTTCTAGATAATCTTCTTGATATTCTTGTTAGCAGCTTCAACAGCCCCATTCATCTTAGGTCTGTAGGGAGAGGAATTATGGTGTGCAATCTTGAACTCAGCGCACAACTCATCCATCATCTTATTATTCAGATTAGATCCATTATCAGTAATGATCTTATCTGGCACACCATAACGGCAAATCAGCTGGTTCTTGATAAACCTCACGACCACCTGCCTGGTCACATTCGCATATGATGCGGCTTCAACCCATTTGGTGAAGTAATCAATTGCTACGAGAATAAACCTGTGTCCATTGGACGCCTTCGGTTCAATCATGCCGATCATGTCAATTCCCCACATAGAGAAAGGCCATGGTGATGAAATCACATTCAGAAGTGTCGGAGGGATATGAATCTTGTCTGCATAAATCTGACACTTGTGGCATTTCTTCACATATTTGCAGCAGTCAGACTCCATTGTCAGCCAATAGTAGCCTGCTCTCAGCATCTTTCTTGCCATGGCATGTCCATTGGAATGAGTACCAAATGAACCCTCATGGACCTCAGTCATCAACAAGTTTGCTTCGTGTCTATCCATGCATCTGAGCAAAACCATGTCAAAATTTCTCTTGTACAGCACCTCACCACTGAGGTAGAAACTGCCTGACAACCTTCTCAAAGTTTTCCTGTCTTTCACAGATGCCCCAGGCGGGTAGACCTGGTTCTGGAGGAAATTCTTAATATCAAAATACCAAGGCTTGTCATCATTCACTTCTTCAACTGCAAACACGTGAGTTGGTCTATCCAAGCGCATCACGACGATGTTGGGAACTTCATTCCAATACTTGACCACAATCATGGAACCAAGCGTAGCAAGGGCATCTGCTATCCGATTATCCTCTCGAGGAATATGATGAAAGTCAACTTCAGTAAAGAACGTTGAAATCCTTCTCGCATAATCTCTATACGGAATGAGACCAGGCTGATTCGTCTCCCATTCACCCTTGATCTGATTGACAACTAGGGCCGAATCACCATACACATCAAGATGTTTGATTCTCAAATCAATACATTCTTCCAGTCCCATAATACAAGCTTCATACTCAGCCATATTATTCGTGCATTGGAAAGTTAGCCTTGCTGTAAAAGGAATATGTGTGCCATGAGGAGTAATGATTACTGCCCCAATTCCATTTCCGTACTGATTCACAGCGCCATCAAACACCATCATCCATCTGGAACCAGGTTCCGGACCTTCATCAAGTGTAGGCTCATCAAAATCTTTCATTTTCAAATACAGAATCTCCTCATCTGGGAAGTCGTACTGAACAGACTGATGATCTTCAATCGGCTGGTGCGCTAAATGGTCAGCCAAGATACTACCTTTGATAGCTTTTTGAGCTCGATACTCGATATCATACTCAGACAACAACATCTGCCAACGGGAAATCCTCCTGGTTAAAGCAGGCTTCTCGAAGATATACTTGATTGGATCCATTCTGGATATCAACCAAGTTGTATGATTTATCATGTACTGGCGCAAACGCTTAGCAGCCCAAGCCAAAGCACAACACGTCTTCTCAAGCATAGAGTATCGAGACTCACAATCAGTAAACTTCTTACTGAGGTAGTAGATAGCAGATTCTTTCTTCCCCGATTCATCTTGTTGACCGAGTACACAACCCATCGAGTCTTCAAGAACAGTCAAATACATAATCAGAGGTCTTCCTTCTACAGGCGGAGACAATATCGGAGGTTCAGACAGATATTCTTTGATACTGTCGAAAGCTTTCTGGCAATCCTCGGTCCAGTCATGAGACTGATCTTTCCGGAGGAGCTTGAGTATCAGCGCACATGTGGCAGTCATGTGGGATATAAATCTGGAAATGTAGTTCAAGCGACCAAGAAAACCTCGGACTTGCTTCTCAGTTTTGGGTGCAGGCATCCCTTGTATTGCTTTGACCTTTGCAGGATCAACCTCAATACCTCTCTCGCTGATAACAAAACCCAATAACTTGCCAGAACGGACTCCAAATGTACATTTGTTCGGATTCAGGCGAAGTCTAAACTTCCTCAATCGCTGAAAAAGCTTCAACAAATGCTCAACATGTTCAACTTCCGTTCGGGACTTAGCAATCATATCATCAACATAGACCTCTATCTCCTTGTGCATCATATCATGAAACAAGGTAGTCATAGCTCGTTGATACGTGGCTCCGGCGTTCTTCAAACCGAAGGGCATCACTCGATAATAGAATGTTCCCCAAGGTGTAATGAATGTTGTCTTCTCCATATCTTCGGGTGCCATCTTGATTTGATTATATCCGGAAAATCCGTCCATAAAGGAAAAGACTTTGAATTTAGATGTATTGTCTACCAACATATCAATGTGTGGTAGAGGGAAATCATCTTTCGGACTAGCTTTGTTCAAATCTCTGTAATCAACACACATACGGACTTTTCCGTCCTTCTTAGGCACAAGCACAATATTGGCCACCCATTGAGGATATGTAGAAGTCACCAGAAACCCCGCATCAATTTGCTTTTGAACTTCCTCCTTGATCTTCACTGCCATATCTGGATGAGTTCTTCTGAGCTTCTGCTTTATAGGCACGCACTCAGGCTTCAAAGGCAGGAAATGTTGCACAATATCTGTATCTAGACCCGGCATGTCTTCATACGACCAAGCAAAGATATCAGAATATTCTCATAGCAAACTGATCAACCCCTTCTTGACGGACTCTTCAAGAAGTGCCCCAATCTTCACCATACGAACACAATCTTCTGACCCCATGTTGACTGTTTCCAGATCTTCGAGATGCGGATGAATGATCTTCTTCTCGTGCTCAAGGAGACGGGTAATCTCATCAGGAATCCCTTCAACATCATCTTCCTCTGCCTCGAATACAGGGAATTCAAAATTGGGAGATGGCGTTGGATCACTATGTTCAATGGGTTTTAGAATCAACCTGCATAATGATTTTGGATAATAAAAAACTTTAGAATTTAAACAAGCAAACCATTATGCAGATGAAAAAGATTGCTTTTATTCTTGTTTTTAGGGTTTTTTGTGATCACTAATTTCATGCAAAAGCAAAAAGTGAAAACAAAAGGAAAAACAAATGTTTAACAATGCATTAATTGAATGAAATATCATTGTATAAATGCTGCCAACAATGTCATCACTTCTCCTTTTGGCATGGGAGAAGGGTTTTGAACAAAGTGAACCATTACTCTGATCTATGAATGACTGTAGGAACATCTACAGTGACCCAATTATGGCAGACACCACCAGGTATGATGAAGTTGCTCAAATCCTCTGCATCCTCTTCCAAGATAGCAGCAGCTTCTTCAGCTCGATCAGCATGGATAAAACCTCCACTCTTGAATAAACCTTGCTCGTTGAATGCCCCAGAAGAATAGCCAATGCCAGCCCGGGATCTGTTGTCTTCAAGCTCAATCATCTTCCCTAAACCAGCAACTGCACCACATTCAATGGCCAGTTTCGCATCACGATAGGAAACAAATGAAGGAGACTTCTTCTCAATCGGCTCAGCAATAGATAAAGCTTGGAAAGGAGTTCCAACTTCATCCTCAGCATCAATATACGAGAAAGAAGACAAGTGGCTAACCAGGAGAGCCTTTTCTCCCCCTACCACAACCAGTTTCTTGTTCTTAACAAATTTCAGCTTCTGGTGTAGGGTGGATGTCACGGCGCCAGCCTCGTGAATCCATGGTCTACCAAGGAGACAACTATAAGATGGGTGGATATCCATAACCTGGAAGGTAACTTGGAAATCACTTGGTCCAATCTTGATTGGGAGATCAACTTCCCCAATCACAGTCTTACGCGACCCATCAAAAGCCTTCACAACAACACCACTCTGCCTCATGGGAGGCCCCTGATATGACAATCTTGAAAGAGTGGTCTTTGGCAATACATTTAGAGATGATCCAGTGTCCACCAGCACGTTGGACATGACATCCGTCTTGCAGTTCATGGAAATATGTAAAGCCATGTTGTGGTCTCTTCCCTCCTCAGGGAGATCAGCGTCACAAAAACTCAAAGTGTTGCAAGTAGTGATGTTTGCAACTATACTGTCAAACTGTTCAATCGTGACATCATGATCAACATAGGCCAGGTCCAATACTTTTTGCAGAGCCTCCCAATGGGGTTCTGAATTCAGAAGTAAAGATAGCACGGAAATCTTGGACGGTGTTTGTAGAAGCTGGTCTACAACGTTGTACTCACTCTTCTTGATGAGCCTCAGCATCTCATCACATTCTTCATTCACAATGCCACTCGGGCCAACAGAAGAAACAAGAGTCTTTTGTACTGAGGAGGGTTTGGCAGCAGGTGTCGGGTTCTGAACATTCACCGCAGTCCCAACCGGACGCTCAACAGAATCAGAAGCAACATGAGGCTTCGGGGGTGCAGAAAACACACGACCACTACGGGTCAACCCGCTCACGTCAGCAATATTAACAACCGAAGTCGAAGGCAATGGCACTTCTTTCCCATCTTCCACAGCAACGGGATTGTATCTGAAAGGAATCGCCTTATCCGAAGAATAAGGTACAGGGCCTGCAGGTTTGATTGTCAGTGAAGGAGAGACCTGCGGCTTGCTACCATCATAACGGATGACAACAGGCTCAGGCAATTTGAACACAGGAGATATAACATTCACTTCTGGTTCATCTTCATCAACATTTAGATTCTGGAGAATCTCTATAGTACCTTCTTCTAACAGCTCTTGAAGCTCTCTTCGCACTTGGCGGCAACCCAGTCTATTGATGGAGCAAATGCGGCATCTGTCATGGTCGTGCTCCATATGACTGTACTGACACAGCAGACGATGCAACTCGACCAATGACTGTCGAATATGGCTTACATATTTGACTTTATATTTCCCAGGACACCCCTGGACCATGTTCACTGGTTTCCCATGCTCGGGCAATGGGTTCTTCGTAACATTGGGGCCTGAGTCCTCGAAGCTCAGCATACCGCATCGCATCAAGTCTTGAACTTTGGTTTTCAACGGATAACAATTCTCAATGTTGTATCCCGGAGCACCGGAATGATACACACAATGTTGATCTGGCTTGTACCACCACTGCGGGTTAGCAGGCACAGCCGGAGGCTCCCTGGGAGTAACCAGTTTCCTCTCCAACAAGGAAGGATATAATTCAGCATATGACATAGGAATGGGATCGAAGTTGATCTTCTTCCTATCATAATTCAGATTGGCCTGATTACTGGTGCTGCCACGAGGCTGGTAAGCCTGTTGCTGTGGACGATGTTGCTGTTGATACTGAGGTTGTTGCTGATGCTGATGCTGATTAGGCTGCTGATACTGAGCATTATCTCTGAAAACAGGTGCTATATGAGCCACCTGGTGCTGATGACGCGCTGGCTTCCTCTTAACAGAGGGTCTTCTTGGTTTAGCATGAGACTGCACAACATGTGCCTCCCCATCTTTCTTCTTAAACGCCCCATATCGTTTAGAAGAGCTCTCATCTTTCGACAGCCGTCCTTCACGGACACCTTCCTCCAGACGCATCCCCATGTTCACCATTTCGGTGAAATCAGAGGGAGCACTCGCAACCATCCGCTTATAATAAAATGAACTAAGAGTCTTCAGAAAGATCTTAGTCATCTCCTTCTCTTCCAGCGGAGGAGTAATCTGAGTTGCCAGCTCTCGCCACCTCTGGACGTACTCCTTAAATGTCTCTTTATCCTTCTGGGACATGGCCCTGAGTTGATCGCGGTCAGGCGCCATATCAACATTGTACTTGTACTGCTTGACGAAGGCTTCGCCAAGATCGTTGAAGGATCGGATGTTTGCACTATCAAGGCTCATATACCAACGAAGAGCCGCACCGGACAAACTATCCTGGAAATAATGAATCAGAAGCTGATCATTATCAGTCTGCGTAGACATTTTCCTGGCGTACATAACCAGGTGAGCGAGAGGGCAGGTGTTCCCCTTATATTTCTCAAAGTCAGGGATTTTGAACTTGACCGGAATCTTCACATCGGGAACCAGGCAAAGTTCAGCAGCAGACTTGCCAAACAAATCCTTCCCTCGGAGGGTCTTCAATTCTTTTCGCAGCTCGAGGAATTGGTCATTCATAGCTTCCATCTTCTCATTAACATCTGGGCCCTCAGACGGCTCAGAATGATAGATGGTGTCGTCTACCCTAGGAATGGTATCCACGACATGAGGAGGCATAGCAAGGACCGGGCTAGACGCCGGCATAGAAGCAAAAGTTGGAGCTGGAATATCTGGCATGAAACCAGGAGGCATACCCCACGGAAACCCGGCTGGCATGGCATTCGGCGTGAAGTGAGCATTGGCAGCTGGCACGGTCGGAGCAACCACTTCAGATATAACCGTCCTCTGGGGAGGCGTTGCAGGAGGTGGAGAAGGTTGATTCTGAGCAGCCAAGAATTGCTCCATCAGAGCACTCAAACGGGCGACTTCTTCCTTCAGCTCTCTGTTCTCTTGTTCAAGTTGATCCATCACTCTAGCAGAATTGGCTCTGGTATAGTACCGGTGAGTCAGCTTGTCTTCAAAATAAATGAAGAGCACAGAGTTAGGCCGCAGACAAGAAGACCAGAATAACCTGTTTATGCAAAATGATGCATGTAATGCTTGTGCATATGCTTGATTTTTATTTTCAAGGAACTTTTAGGGTTCTATTTGCAAATTTTAATATTTAAGCATTTAATAGCATATGGAAAATATCTCATCAAATATATTCGAGACAAAGAAGTACAACATTTTTGATTATTACAAGGGATAAGGAAAATAAACATCCTATGGATCCCTAGAAGCTTGAGATGCTGGAAGACGAGAAACACAAAGCTTCTTGATCTCTCTCTCATAGGCTGCTTCCATGTCCGCTTTCTCTTTCGCAAGTCGATCATACTTCCTCTTCCAGAATTTGGAAGACTGAGGAAGCAAAGAAGTCCAAGTATCATTCGGATCATCGATCACCTGATGGTCGAGAAACACAATCAGAGCGTCCTTCTCCTTGATTTGCTGAAGCAACTCTTCTCTTTCACGGATCTAAGCACGTGAAAGGTCTTCTTCTCTCAACTCCTCTACATCTTGGTTGGGGAGGGTTAAAGGCCCAGCCACATCCAACGGTGTAGGTCTCGGATGATCATACGGCATAAGATACACAACGGCTCTCTGTCTGACCCAAGAGGTATATGGCTCCAAAGCAATGCAGTTCTTCGGACCCAACTCGTTTCTACCCTTCTTATGAATATTGCGCCAAGCGCGGACCATCCTGGCTTTCAGGCCTTGGGGATCTTTACCCTCCTGAAAGAATACACCTTCTAACAGAATGTTATGAGGTTTATCCTTTAAGGGGAACCCAAGCTGACGACGTGCTAAGATAGGATTGTAGCTGATCCCACCACATGTACCAAGAAGAGGCACATTAGGGAATTCACCACAAAAATGCTATAAAGCAAAGTTTATGAAATGATATACAAATGATGATGATAGATGCACAAAGGCACACTCAAGCAGATATGCACAGATGAATCAAGTAAGCAGACAAACAAGTCAATTAGCACACACTATATACAATCAGTTAGGCTCAAGCAAGGTTAGGCTTTAAAGTCAACTGGAATGGGGTATGTTGTGCTCTTAACCCTAACATTGAGAGTTAGGGTGAAGCAGATGAAATGGAGATGAGGGGTGTGCCTCATAGCTCTTATCCCTGGTCAGGGAGAGCTTTGAATACTAGAATGTGTGGGAGTTCAGAAAGTTGGAACTCTTCTCCACAAATGATATGACTCTATAAGATTTTGGGTTAGTATCCATAATGCATCAACATGTTATGTGAGCAAAGGGATGACACACTGAATAGTAGGAGATGGACTACACATCTCTTTTATCTACCAATTGCCTCATAAGAGGACTTTTCCTGCTTGGCACAGAGAGTAAACAATCACAAGCATTGCCTCTTAAGGAGGACTTCAGACAGGTGCCTGCCCACATAACAGGACAGGTCTTCCAGACTACATGAAGATTAGAGGTTATACCTAAGTGGTTAAGCAACCAAGCAAAAGCAAGTTCAAAATGAACTTAAGCAACTTATGTACCTGTGGAAACATCAAACAAATCAGTACAACTATACAGACAAACAACCAACGGTTAACATCAACAGTCAAACCCAATAAGCAAAGGCATAGGCCACAAGTCAAGCTCAAATGAGTTAACAACCCTACAAAACACACAATGTTAGTAGTCAAAGGCAAACATCAAATGCTCAAATGATGGAGCATCATGAACCATATAACTTGGATGTTCAACCTGAAATCAAAGCTCAAACATGAGAGGCAAACCACTAGGTCAAAGCCTAGGGTCAAAGATGGAGAAAAAATTTAAAACAGAAGCTGAAAATTAACATGAATCAACTTCAAACACATCTTGAAACAGTCCAAAAGGTCTCACATCAATATCAATTACCAAATCCATTTCATGATCAATTTAAATTCAAGACAATTTTAAAGCTCAAATGTGACCAACCAGAATGAAAAATCTCAATTGAATCAGAAATCAGTCAAATAATTCCAAGAAAATTCATGTTCATTCATAACATTCATAATATGTATCACACAAAAAATCAGGATAATTGGAGATCATTTGATAGGGTAATCACATCACATAAGGTGAACAAACAAAGGTGTGACACAAATTGTCCCACCTACATTCACATGATCATAAAACAGAAATGAAAAATGATAAAAATACCAAATCAACACCAAAATGTCAAGCAAAGTGTCTAGTTTCAACATGCAAATTTTCAGATTCATTGGATAGAAACTCAGCATTTCACAAATGAAGAAGCAAGGCAATGTCAAGATATGATACATGTTCACAAACCCTAGGGCAAAAATGTTTCCAGCCAAGCACAATTTATGGAAAAATAACCAAAAAATAATAGACAGAAAATGTGACACAATGCAAAAAACCACATATTTTTTGGATCATTTATCAATTATTTCTGAATTTTTAAAGATGTAGAAAAAATAAAA
Source organism: Lathyrus oleraceus (assembly GCF_024323335.1). NCBI lineage: Eukaryota > Viridiplantae > Streptophyta > Magnoliopsida > Fabales > Fabaceae > Lathyrus > Lathyrus oleraceus. Next base: position 235,265,448 of record NC_066580.1, on the reverse strand, counting down.
AAAATGTAATATGAAGTATGCATGGAATAATGGAGGGAAAAGGAAAATCATGAAGCACATTTGAATAATTGGTACAGCAGAGGATCAAACCAAGTAACAATTTAAAATTGGCGCCTGGTGCTAAACGCACCGTTTTATTTAAATTTTTGCCTGGCCAATCAGATGCAAGCATGAGCGGTCCATGCAACCACTCACGTGCTAGCCCTAGAAACATACGGAAACGGATTTGCGTGGCCAATGAAGCATCAAAACTGTGGCCTAATGTCCTGTATCATCTTCTTCACAAACACGCGCCATGAACAGTGATTCAATAAGAACATGATGAACAAATTTTCCAGATCTTAAAACTAAGCACATGTACATGTAGCATAAACATCATGGATCAAGAATCAAGCAATGGTTAAGCATCTAACATCGTGTATCATGAGGATCGAACAAAACAAGATTCATCATTAAACTTTAAACAGTCGAATCTTAATGAATATGGCATGGATTTTAGTGATTCAAAGCTCAGATTAACCACAACAACATGATCTACAACATTAGCATAAGCAATTTGAGAAACGAGAGAATCAATTTCGTGACCTCTTGAAGAGCAGCTTTGGAGTTCAATGGAATCAGGCCTTGCAATGCTTCAATCTTCCTCTAGCAAGCTTGTACAAGTGTTTGGAAGAGATCTTGAGGTTCAATGGTTCTTGATTCGAGCAGAATTTGATTTCACCATGGATGAGTTCAAGCTCCAAGCTGCTCCAATGTGCACGAATTCATGTGATTCCAAGTCCAATAATGATCAATGATGCTTCAGAGTGATGAATCAAGTAGTGGATTGTGCTTTGGTAATGTGAAGAAATTTTGAGAGAGAAAGTTTGAAGGATTTTCTAGATCTGAAATTTGTGTGTGTTGTTATGAAATTCTGTTAGGGTTTTATGTTATATACTCCCTCCTAATCATGCTCTAATCAAGATTAACCAATGCTAATGAAAATGGATTAAGTTTGGAGGTGCTTTGACAAATTTTGGTTTTCACCCTTATGCATGGAAATGGCATGTGAACAGTACACGAGTTCAAGTTAATTTCACTTAAAATGAATTTTTAAAATCATTGGAAATGGCAAAATGCTCAAATAATTCACCAATTTTAAATTTCAAGATTTCCCTCCAAAAATCAAGTGAAATACCAAATGTTCATGTGATCATAATTCATGAAACTCAATGCATGATTTGGAAAGTAGAAGTCAAGAGAAGAATGTACAAAAAAGAGCCACTTGAATTGGAGCTTTGGTTGAGAAGTTATGGCCATTTGAATCTTCATGTACACCTTGCCATGTTTTGATCATAACTCCTTAAACACACATGAGAAATGGATGATCTTGGACTTTTTGGAAATGGGAGAGCAAGATCTACAACTTTCATGTTCAACAAAATTTCAGTTGAAGCTTTTCTGATGATGTAATTTGAAGTTGAAGTTAGGTTAAAACCTTTCCATTTTTGGTAAGTTTGAATTATAGGTCACTTTCTATATTTGGAAAGTTTTGACCTGACTTTATTTTCTTCAATGTTGATGTTTGAAATGTCAAATGAGACTTGTTTGAACATGAATTAAGTATTTCTAATCACTTCCCACCTCCAAATCCACAGTTGACTTGGCAGTTGACTTTCTAGGTCTTCAGTTGACCTGGCAATGTTCAGATGAAATTCAAGCCTCTACCACTTGGGATTTTGATTCAAAATGATATCATAGCTCATATGAAGTCTTGATAATGACTGTGGTGTCCAAATTCTCAAGAATGGCCACCACCTATTGCTCAATGACTACCTTTGACTGCTTTGATTGTTGATTGCTTCATCTGCAAGACAAGGGTTAGATGACATATTTTTGTACTTTTGGTTAGTAAACAAATGAAAAGCAATGATATACAAATGCAAAACATGCTTGGTGATCAAGAAATCACTCTCAAAAGATAGCCCACCCCTAGGGAAGGGAACAAGGTGCACAATGATCCTTGAGGCAATGAAATGATATGATATGATGGCATGAGGGATCTTAGGGACAAAATTGGGGTCTTACACCCGACTAGAAAGAGTTAAGGAGTTTGACATCCTATGTATTAGATCCCTTGGAATTTAAGGCTCGTCATGGGAAGTTTCTGTCTATTCTGGCTACTCAAGTGGATGAAGGTCTAATGAGTGTTTTGGTGCAGTTCTATGATCCCTTGTACCGTTGCTTCACTTTTCCGGATTTCCAGCTTTTGCCCACGCTTGAGGAGTATGCTTATCTTGTGGGCATACCTATCCTAGACCAGTTGCCGTTCAGTGGCTTGGAGAGAGTTCCTTCTTCTCAAGAGATTACTGATCTGTTGTGTATAGATGAATCTATTATTGGTGCTCATATGACTACCAAAGGTGGAATTCAAGGTCTCCCATCTGATTTCCTCATTGATCAAGCTACTATGTTTGGGAAGGCCATGAGTGAGGACGCCTTTGAGGCCATATTTGTACTTCTCATCTATGGGCTAGTGTTATTCCCCAACATCGACATGTTTGTGGATGTGAACGCCATTAGGATTTTCTCTACTCTTAATCCCGTTCCTACCATGTTGGGTGACACTTATTTCTCTTTGCATATGAGGAATGAAAATGGCGGTGGTACCATTGTGTGTTGTTTGCCTCTGTTGTACAAGTGGTTTATTTCGCACTTGCCTCAGACGCTCGCCTTCAAGGAGAACAAAGGATGTCTACGGTGGTCCACGAGACTTATGTCTCTCACTAATGATGATATCTTTTGGTACAACCGTGTATATGACGGTGTGCAGATTATCGACTCTTGTGGTGAATTCTCCAATATACCTCTTCTTGGTACATGCGGTGGAATTAACTACAACCCTATTTTGGCACGTCGTCAGCTTGGGTTCCCCCTAAAGGATAAACCCAATAAAATTTTGTTAGAGGGTGTGTTCTTTCAGGAGGGTAAAGATCCCCAAGGCTTGAAGGGCAGGATGGTCCGCGCTTGGCGCAAGATCCATAAGAAAGGAAGGAAGGAGCTAGGTCCGAAGAACTGTATCGCTTTGGAACCCTATACCTCTTGGGTTAGGAGGAGAGCTTCCGAGTACCTCATGCCTTATGAGTATCCAAGACCCACACCTTTGGTTGTGGCTGGGCCTTCAACCCTCCCTAGCCAAGGAGTTGAGGAGTTGAGAGACGAAGACCGTTCGCGTGCTTGGATCCGTGAACGAGAGGAGTTGCTTCAGCAGATCATAGAGAAGGATGCTTTGATAGAGTTCCTTGAGCACCAAGTTATTGATGATCCTGATGACGCATTGACTTCTCTACTTCCTCAGTCTTCCAAGTTTTGGAAGAGGAAGTATGATCGACTCGCCAAAGCGAAGGCAGATATGGAGGCAGCCTATGAGAGGGAGGTGAAGAGGCTTCGTGCAGCTTATCTTCCGGTCTCGAGGGCTTTGGACGATTGCTTCTAGGGATCCATAGGATGTTCATTTTCCTTCTCTATTGTATTGTATTTGGTTACCAAGACTATACTTCTTTGGCATAAAAACATTTCCAAATGTTAATTGACGTGATATTTCCGTATGTGATAAACATTTAATATTTCCAAAATTTGCAAATAAGACTCTAAAGTTCCTCTGATATAAAAATTAAATCATAAGCATTGCATGCATCATGTTTATCTATTCCTAGGGGTTTATATCTTCTTCTTGATTCTAGTCGGGGTTTTCTTACACTGTTTATCTAATGTGAGACTGGAATCAAGGGGTAGAATACCCTTTGAAATTGATAAACATGTCATTGCATTTGCATATTCATTAGCATGTCTTGCATAACAGGTACCGCCGCAGTGTTCTCATCTTGTTTGGTATTCCATTATTAGGATAGCTGACTCAGGCATTCACTGATACGGTACCCGAAGGAATCAACAGAGAGCAATGGAAGGTTTACAAGCAGAGCTCACTGAGATGAGGATTCACATGAATCAGTTCATGGAAGTGGTCCAAGGAGTGGCTCGGGGACAGCAGGAGATTAGATTGTTGGTACATGGGAATCCCCCTACTACTCAACTGGAGGTTGTGGCTGATCCTCCCGCTGGAGAGGCTAATGGACCCAATGGACCGGGGCCTATCCCAATCCCACACGGCAACCTTGGTCAACAACCCATCCATGATGATCAGAAGGATCAATTCCCTCTGCTTCAGGAGGACTTTGGCATGGGCCATGGTATGGACCCTATGTTTCGGAGACTGGAAGAGAGGTTGAAAGCTGTGGAAGGGCAGAATGCTCTTGGTGTGGATGTTGCTGACTTGGGGCTGGTCCCAGGCGTGAGAGTTCTGCCAAAATTCAAAGTCCCTGTGTTTGATAAGTACAATGGCAACTCTTGCCTGAAGACTCATGTACAAGCTTACTTCCGCAAGATGATCGCGTATTCTGATGATGAGAAGCTGCTCATGTACTTCTTCCAAGACAACCTAGCTGGGGCATCCTTGGAGTGGTATATGAGGCTGGACAGAGCCCATATTCGCTGTTGGAGAGACTTGGCTGAGGCCTTTGTGAAGCAATATCAGTACAATGCGGATATGGCACCTGACAGGACTCAACTCCAGGATCTGTCTCTCAAGAGGAACGAGTGCTTCAAAGAGTATGCTCAACGCTGGAGAGAGTTGGCTTCCCGTGTTCAGCCTCTGATGTTGGAAAAAGAGATGGCCAACATGTTTATGAACACACTGCCTGGATTTTATTTGGAGCGTCTGGTGGGTTGCAACGCCTCAAATTTTGCTGATGTGGTCTCTACCGGTGAGAGGGTGGAGAACTACTTGAAGACATGTAAGATCCAAAATAGGGTTGGATCATCTTCGGGGTCAAAGAAGCCGTTCTTAGGAGGACAAAAGAGGAGAGAAGGGGATGCAAATGCCATATCTTCTTATCAGAACAGGGGTAACCGGAGGAATAACTTTCAGAATTTCCATCAACAACCTTATGTTGCAGCTGTGACCATTCCGGCTGCAGCATCAGTGCAACAACAACAACCTCAACGTCAACAAAATCAATACCAACAACAATAGGGTAACAGACCTGCTTATCAACAGAGACTGAGGATGATTGATAGGCGTTTCGACACTCTTCCGATGTCGTATGCCCAATTGCTTCCCAACCTTTAACATTTGCAACTTGTGCAATTACGCACTTTGGCTCCTCCCGTTGGCAGGCTTCCAGTGGGTTATGACGCCAATGCTAAGTGTAATTTCCACTCTGGGGCACCTGGCCACACTATTGAGAACTGCAAAGCTTTTAAGCACATAGCTCATGACCTTATTGATTCAAAGGCCATTAACTTTGCGCCGGCTCCTAATTTTGTCAACAATCCCATGCCGCAGCATGGTGGAGCAAATGTTAACATGGTTGAAGGAGAAGCCAAACTAGTCAAGGAGGTGTTGAAGCTGAAGACTCCGCTGTTAGAAATCAAAGAATACTTGCTAAAGGCAGATGTTTTCCCCGGCTGTGGGAGCGGTTGTTTGGGTTGTGTTGCATAGAGTGGGGGTTGTGTGAAGCTGCAGCAGGGTATCCAGGCCTTGCTTGACGATGGTATCCTCCAAGCTGAAGACTTATCTGCCCACAGGTCTGTTGAAGGGGTTGTTGAAGGGGTTGTTGAGAATGCAGATGTTGATCCTCCCCTTCCTGAAGATGCTGAAGAATTTACAAATGTTGTTCCTGCTGATTTTGTAATTCCCAATGATGTAATTAATTTTTCTGATGCTGTTGCTGATATTCCAAACATGGTGTTTGATTCTGATGTACTTGCTGAACTTGATTCCGATGTTTCGGATGTTTGTACTTCAATAAATAAGATTTCTGAGTATGACTGTGACGTTGCCACTATCATAATTTTCTACCCGACCGCTCAGATCAGTGCGCCAGTAGCGCAACCGGTACCACCAGTACGACCGCATCAATCCACTATGACCATCACGACCCCTGGTCCTTTACCTTTCACCAGCGAAAGGGCCATTCCTTAGCATTACGGGAGGAATGTGTACACGCATGATCATGGAGTGGAGCAGCCACTGAAAGTAGAAGAGGTGCAGGATCAGAAGTCTGAACCTGGAATTGAGATAAAAGATCCCACAGTGGACTATGTTGGTGGAATCGGGCGATTCACCAGACGTGGTAGACTGTTCTCACCACCGGTGACCCAACCTGATAGTGCTGATGCCGCGGCGAAGGCCAAAGGCAAGCAAGTTGCGAATGAGGGTAGCTCTGCACCACAGGCTGGCTCTGAGCCTGCTTTTGCAAAGGATGTGGACGAACTTTTGAGAATTACAAAGAAAAGCGATTACAAGGTAGTCGATCAGTTGATTCAGACGCCATCCAAGATATCTATTCTCTCACTCCTGCTGTGTTCGGAGGCACATAGGGAGGCACTTCTGAAGGTCCTTAATGCTGCATATGTGCCTCCGGAAATCTCAGTGAACCAACTAGAAGGGATCGTTGCAAATGTTCATACAAGCAACGAGTTGGGTTTTACTGATTCTGACTTGATGCCAGCTGGACGCGATCATAACAAGGCTTTGCACATCTTGATGGAGTGTAAAGACACTGTGCTATCCCATGTTCTGGTGGATACAGATTCCTCTCTCAATGTGCTACCCAAGAGAGCCCTGTCAAGGTTAGACGTAGAAGGTTTGATCTTGAAACCTTCCGATCTTGTGGTAAGAGCCTTCGATGGTTCTAAGAGGTCGGTGTTCGGAGAGGTAGAATTGCCAATTCAGATTGGATCACAAACCTTTAACACCGTATTCTATGTGATGGACATCAGTCCTTCGTATAGCTGCTTGTTGGGTCGTCCTTGGATCCACAATGTTGGGGCAGTCTCCTCGACCTTGCATCAGAAGATCAAGTTCCCGGTCAACGGAAGAATTATCACTGTCTGTGGTGAGGAGGATATTCTGGTCAGTAACCTGTCTACATTCAAGTATGTAGAGGTAGAAGGTGAGATTCATGAGACCCTGTGTCAGGCCTTTGAGGCAGTTCAAGTTAAGGATGCAGCTCTAGTGGAAGAGGTTGAAGCAGGTGCCTCTTTGTCGTCCTTCAAGCAGGCACAGGCCTTGGTAAATTCAGGTGTTGCTCCCGGTTGGGGACGTCTGGTGGATTTACCTGTAAAGGAAGACAAGTATGGGATTGGGTATCAGCCGGCATTGACTTCTACAACTTCAACGCCTCAAACTCGTCAGGGGCCGATTACTTTCTCCAGTGCTGTCATCATTCAGTATGGCCAGGTCTCTGCAATCAACAAAGAAGATGGGGATAGTGATTGCGACATTGACAACTGGGTGCGTCCAAGGGTCCCGGGTGAAGTTCTCCGCAACTGGTCTTCTGAAGAGATTATCCAAGTCACTTTTCTTAAAGAGTAATTTTCTTTGTTTATTCATGCATATCCAAGTCTTACATTCCGCCTAGGGCGTGATGACTCATTGTAGGGCTCATCTATGTGGATACTTGTATTTTTTATCATAAATAAATGATGTGTTTTTGCATTCAAATATTTTGTTCACTGTCTTTCTATTTTTGCAGTTTTCAAAAATAAAAAATATAAAAAATATATATATATATTTGGCAATGTTTTGTTTAGTTTCCACTTCTTGTTCACACTTATAAGCACATACCATCACTCATGCAGATGCACGTCACCGGATCCTATTGATAACAGCTCTGCTAGGGCTCGCTTCGACTTTGAAAGTCCAATCTTTCAAGCTGAAGAAGAGGGTGATGAAGACTGTGAACTCCCTGAAGAACTTGCCAGGTTATTAAAACAGGAGGAAAGGGTCATTCAACCGCATCAAGAGTCTGTTGAAGTGATTAATCTCGGCACCGAGGACGCCAAGAGAGAAATCAAGATAGGGGCTGCTTTGGAAGATAATATGAAGAAGGGGCTGATTGAATTGTTGCAAGAGTATGTTGACATCTTCGCTTGGTCTTATCAGGACATGCCAGGGCTTGACACAGACATTGTGGTACACCGTTTGTCTCTCAAAGAGAATTGTCCTCCGGTCAAGCAGAAGCTCAGAAGAACAAGACCAGAGATGGCTGTCAAGATAAAGGTAGAAGTGCAAAAATAGTTGGATGCATGGTTTCTAGCGGTTACAAATTATCCGCCATGGGTTGCAAATATCGTTCCAGTACCTAAGAAGGATGGAAAGGTACGAATGTGTATCGACTACCGGGATCTGAACAGAGCTAGCCCTAAAGATGATTTCCCATTACCTCACATCGACATTTTGGTGGATAACACGGCTCAGTTCTCGGTATTCTCCTTCATGGATGGCTTTTCTGGCTATAATCAAATTAAGATGGCACCAGAAGACATGGAGAAGACAACTTTCATAACCCCATGGGGCACCTTCTGCTACAAGGTGATGCCGTTTGGTCTGAAAAATGTTGGGGCAACATATCAACGAGCTATGGTAACTCTTTTCCATGATATGATTCATCATGAAATTGAGGTTTATGTTAATGATATGATTGCCAAATCTCAGACGGAAGAAGAACATCTGGTGAATTTGCAGAAACTGTTTGAGCGTTTGAGGAAATTCAAGATGAGGCTTAATCCGAACAAGTGTACTTTCGGGGTGAGATCTGGAAAACTGCTGGGTTTTATTGTTAGTGAAAAAGGGATTAAGGTGGATTCGGCCAAAATGAAAGCCATACAAGAAATGCTTGAGCCAAGAACAGAAAAACAAGTTTGTGGTTTCTTAGGAAGGTTGAACTACATTGCAAGGTTCATCTCTCACCTAACAGCCACGTGTGAGCCAATATTCAAATTGTTGAGAAAAGATCAGGCCATCAGGTGGAATGATGATTGCCAAAGTGCTTTTGAGAAGATAAAAGAGTATTTGCAGAATCCTCCAATCCTTATGCCTCCAGTCCCAAGGAGACCGCTGATTATGTATTTGACAGTACTTGATAATTCTATGGGTTGTGTTCTTGGTCAACACGACGAGACAGGTAGGAAAGAGCATGCCATCTAGTACCTGTGTAAAAAATTCACAGATTGCGAGTCGAGATACTCTATGCTTGAAAAGACATGTTGTGCACTTGCATGGGCTGCTAAGCAATTGAGACAATACATGCTGACTCACACGACCTTACTGATCTCCAAATGGATCCAGTCAAGTATATATTTGAGAAGCCAACTCTCACCGGAAGGGTTGCTCGTTGGCAAATGGTACTGACAGAGTACGACATCCAGTATACATCCCAGAAAGCCATCAAAGGGAGTATTCTATCAGACTATCTTGCTCATTAGCCCATTGGTGATTATGAGCCGATGAAGTTTGATTTTCCGGATGAAGACATCATGTTCCTCAAGATGAAAGACTGTGAAGAGCCAATTGTTGAGGAGGGACCTGATCCAGATGAAAAGTGTACTTTAATGTTTGATGGGGCTGTCAATGCCAAAGGAAGTGGAATTGGTGTTGTCATTACTACTCCGAAAGGTGCCCACATGTCTTTCACCGCTCGTCTGAATTTTGAGTGCACCAATAATGAAGCTGAGTATGAAGCCTGTATCTTAGGTATCGAGCAAGCCATTGATTTGAGAATCAAGACTCTAGACATCTTCGGAGATTCAGCTCTAGTGATCAATCAAGTGAATGGTGATTGGAATACTCTCCAGCCTAATCTGGTCCTCTACAGAGACTACACGAGAAGACTGTTGACTTTCTTCACAACAATAAGGTTGTATCATATACCTCGTGATGAGAACCAGATGGCAGATGCTCTTGCTACTCTATCCTCCATGACCAAGGTGATTCGGTGGAACTATGCTCCCAAGATCGATGTTATGCGCCTTGATAGGGCCGCGTATGTGTTTGCTACTGAACTGGTAGTTGATGACAAGTGAAATTCTAGTTAACAAACTTTCGATGTCACACGGGATGTTATGACATCCAATTCTGCGCAGACAAGAATTATGCAGAACTTAAAAAGTAAGTGCAGTAAATAACACAAGGAATTGTTTACCCAACTCGGTGTCACACACACCTACGTATGGGGGCTACCAAGCCAGGGAAGAAATCCACTATTAGTAGTATTAATTCAGACCTTAAACCAACTGTTTGATCTTATCACTTAATACCTACCCAATGCAAATTCAATCTTACACTAAGATCAGAGTTCCCACTCATTCCCCCTCAATCACCTCAGTGATTACAACCTTTAATTAGATTAAAGTTAATGGTGAAGTCACACTTCAAACAACTCTCGATTGTGCTTAACAACTTTAATCAAGATACACAGCACTCACGCTTAAAAGCTTAGAGTGACACAACACTTACAACTCAATGAACACCCTAGTCCAATGCAATCATCTAGGTGATAATTGCTTGGCTCACAAGACACACCTAATACAAGACACACACAAAAATACAACAGTGAAGTATGATGGACCAATAAAATCTTCACGCCTAAAACCCACGAGTTCTAAAAGAAGGATTGCCATCCTCTTATATTGCAGCACTTGGGCCTTGTACTTGTATTTCCTAAAATTAAGGTTAAGCAAGTTAACCTAATTTCCACATATTAGGGTACTAACAAATAGGCTATTTGTTAGGTTCATTAATCGTAGCTTAGTTGTTAGTTTCCTGGATTTTAGCTCAGCTGTTGGACTCCTGAAGAATAGCCTGAGAAAAATGTTGAAACAGAAAAACTAACCATCCTACACTTTAGCATATGCTGTCAGGAATGAATGTCACAACATTCAGTTTGACGACCAGAACATATACCATATGCTAAGTCTGTTATTTTCCTAAAAACGGACTGTGCTAAATGTTGTACTGTAGCAGACCAACCAGTCTATACTTCAATATCAGCTTACAGTAATAAATGTCAAAACATCCAGTTTGACATTTACACAATGGCCTTATGCCAGGTCTGTTATTCCCTTGATAAATAGACTGAGATACATACTGAACTAAAGTAGAAAAAACCAACCTGCCTATTATTCAATATATGTTATCACTGATGAATGTCATAACATGCAGTTTGACATTCACACAGTAGGCCTTATGCCAGGTCTATTATTCTCCTGAATAAACAGACTGAGATAAATACTGAGTTATAACAAACAACCAACTATTCTAAACCTCAGTATCTGCTGTCAGGGATGAATGTCATAACATCTAGTTTGACATTCAGTAAATCCTGTATTAGCTAAACCTGCAACATACTACTCAAGTATGTCATGACATCAGTTAAGACATCATAGTACAGTTAGATGTTTTAACACAAAATGCAGCCAATCAAACATCTACAAACTCCCCCTTTGGCAAATTTTTGGCTAAAACAACTTGGCATCACAATAGAGTTCACAGCAGCAGAAAAACACACATCTAGCAGGGAAATTTACCTAGCTAATACACTCAGAGCAGCAACACACTCAACACACATAGAAGTTAAATAAAAACTTCTAACAGCAGCACACATACAGAAGTTAAATAAAAACTTCAAACAGCAGCACACATACAGATAACACACTCACACTCATCACACATAGAAGTGGACCATCAGCTGCAGCACAACCTCTGGATTAGAGGATCTTCAATATCTGTTTAATCACATAGCAAATAATCGGTTGTCCTGGGGCATCACAGGTGTTACTCCCCCTTTTTGTCAAAAATGTTGCCAAAGCAACACTTTAAATTACAGACCAAAATAAACAGAATTACACACAAATGACAGAAACACAGGAAATGATTTAATCATCTGACTCAGAGTCAGCCTCAGCATTAGTGCCATCATCAGGACTGACATCCTCTTCACGCTCTGCATTTTTCCATGCAGCTCCTTCTGTAGCCTCAGCAGCTTCACCAGGCACACCATCATCAGACATCTCCAATTTGATAATCAACTTTTCCAAAGTGAGCTTCCTTGCCTCTAGCTCTTTGCAAGTCTCTCTGAGTATGGCAATGACAACAACTTTATCTGGTTGATTGCCAACACTTGATGTCTCTCCTGTTGTCATGGCAATGTCAGGGACATGCTTACCCAGGAATAGTTTATAATTGAAGGCCAAGGGACTCTCTCTTCTTTTCACAAAATCATTCTCTGTCAATATGTTTGGAACTTGATTTAACACAATGCCACATATGAGGGAAGGAAAGGCTATAGGCCCCTTCACACTGAAGCTCCCAGCATGTTTCATGGTTTGATAAAAAATGTAGGTTCTATAGTCAAACTTTGATTTGGTTCCAACAGCATAGATGAAGTTTCCAAGCATCACAGCCACAGTGGATTTGTGATTGGTGGGTACCCAGTTGGCAGCTCCAATTTTGTGTAGCATAGCATACTTAACACTGAGTTTGCTGGCCACCAACTTACCATTCAGAGGCCACTTTCTGACTTGATTAGCAGTGATGACTTGACAGATTGTGTTGTCAGTCACCTCAAGCATGGGTTGAGCTACATCAGGTCTTCCCAAATACATGTTGATTACTGAGGGAGAGAAGTTCACACACTTGCCTTGCACATATACTTTTCTGAATTCCCTAGACTTTCCATCTGCACATTCCTCAGACACATTGACAATAAACTCCTTTACTAAAGTCTCATAGCACTTTGAAAGCTGAGTCACAGTTTTCATTAGCCCTGCCTCTTGAATAAGGTCTACAATCTCCTTACACTCCAGGACATTCTGAGCCAGTTCCCTCTCCAAGGCCAGCCTCTTGTGATAGACATACTTCCATCTGTTCACACTAGAAGCAAAATGGAATGAGACATTATCAATAGGTACCTCATGGACACTAGCTGCCAGCTTGCTAGTGGTTGGCTTCTTTTTTGACAGAGATGTTGTGACATCACATGGGACATCTGAATTAGACTCCACAACAACAGACTTGGTCTTCATTTTCTTGGGCACCTCTTTGCTCCAAGATTTCGTAGGCCCATGCTCTTTCCTTTTGAGGGAACTCTCTGTCACCTTTGGATTGGAAGAAGTTGCCACATCAATCTTCCTTTTTGGGGACCTCTGCACCACAGTCTTCTTTTCTCTCCTAGTCCTAACCCTTTTGGCTATGCTCGGGACAACCGAGGTCAACAGTTCATTATCAGAGAACTCTTCCAGATTAACTGTGTCAGCTTTAGGGTTGTCACTGACATCATGAGTGACACGGACTGCCTCACTATCCACATTCTCTAAGGGTTTGTCAGTATTTAACCCCTCATGAGCATCATTTTGCTCAGCCTCATCAGACACATTCTTTGCTAAGGAAAGTGTATTTTCTTGACACGCAACATTTTTTGGTACAATCGTGTTTAGGGGAACTGAGACCCCAAGAACCTTTGAATACTAGACAAAATTCCAGTTACCAAGGTTGCAATGGAATTGTGAACATACCCGGAGCCTTCTTTGGTTTGTTCATCAAGCGCGAGTGCTGAGGAGAAGCCTGAGACCGTTTCTTTAGGTCTTCTTGCATGTGAGGTATTTGCAGAGTCAGACACAGGATATTCCCTGTTAGGGTTGCATGATTCGGAGCTGGAGGAATCGGACATGGTCGTGTAGGAAGATGAGTCGGATTGGTGTGACATGATGAATATCTCAGAGGAGAAATGAAAAGTTTCTTTGAGAGAAAGCTTGCAAGACTGAAAGTTGAAGCGATGGAAGAGGAAACGCTTGTTGCACGAGCAATGTCTATTATTTGTTGACCAATCAGAGTGCACTATCAAGTGTTTAATAAGTTGACTTATTAAACAGTAAATAACTAACATCATTAGTTGCTATAATTTCTCAGAAGGACACATTCCCTCTTTGCCCCTAACTTTGTCAAACTGAGTAGCATTCAACGTCATGACATTCTGAGTGACATTGTACTCAGTCTGCATCTGATTCATCCATACCAGTGGTGAACACTTGCTACCAGAAGCTAGGTACTTAGCTTTTGCAGTGGACAATGATACACACTTCTGTTTCTCCCTTGCTACTACACCATTTTGATGGGGTCCAATAGGTGAGGATGACTCATGGCTTTCAATCTGCATAGGTACCATTAAGTGCATTGGCACCAGTTTCATAAGTTTGGCAGATTTTGAATGTCCCATCTTGGAATGTGGCATCTTGTTTAGCTTGCCCATCTGACATTTTCCACAACCTTTTCTTTCATCCATAAGGAGATTTAGGATTCCTCTAATTGCTTCCTTGGATATTATCTTCTTCATTCCTCTTAAATGAAGTTGTCCAAGTCTTCCATGCCACAACTTCACTTCCTGCTCTTCCTTGGCTAAGGGGCACTTTGAGGAGTAGTGTGAGACTCTAGATTCCCATAGATAACAGTTATCTTTGGATCTGGCTCCTCTCATAACTTCCTAATTGCAACCATTCATCACCACACATCCTTCCTTAGTGAACTGTACATTGAAGCCTTGATCACATAGCTGGCTTATGCTGATGAGATTAGCAGTTAGTCCTTTTACTAACAGCACATTACTCAGTTTTGGAACTCTAGGCCAGTCCAGCTTACCAACACCCTTGATTTCTCCTTTAGCTCCATCACCAAATGTCACATACCTGGTAGCATGAGGTTGTATATCCACCAATAAGTTGCTCATCCCAGTCATATGTCTTGAGCAGCCACTATCAAAATACCAGTCTTGTCTGGTAGATGCCCTAAGGGATGTGTGAGCTACTTTAGCAACCCATTGTTGTTTCTCAATGGGGGAATTATGCTTAGATGCCTTCTGCTTAGGTCTGACTTGAGGGGTCTGGTTAGGATAACCATGCAACCTGTAGCAGAAGGGTTTTATGTGACCAAATCTACCACAATAGTGACATCTCCATCTCTGAAATTTCTTCTTCTGATGGTTACTCATCATGGTTCCCTGATGTTGAGACATCGGTTGTGACTTCTGCTTGAGTTTCTGAACTTCAACCTTTGAGCGTTTGAGTTCAGCTGAGGATTTCTTAACAAAGCCTAAACCAGACATGGTTCCTGACTTCTGTCCCACCTTTAGAATCTCTTCCAAGGTGTCAGTTCCTTTATTCAGCATTCTGATGGATTTTGTCATTTATTCTAGCTTAGATGTCAGCAATGCTATCTCACCATTCAGGCCATCTATGACTGTCAGATGCTTCTGTTTTTCAGCTTCTAGTTCCTTGATGAGTTTCTTCTGCTTTTCTCCTTGGATGCATACTTCTGCACTTTTGACACATAGCTCTTTATATGAAGCAACAAGTTCATCAAAGGTAAGTTCATCTCCACTTGAGTCATCATCGGAGGCACAAACACTAGTTAGTGCAGTGACATGTTTAGCAGATTCTCCTTCAGATTCACTCTCAGAATCTCCTTCAGACCAGGTGACAGATAGCCCCTTCTTTTGCATCTTGAGGAAGGTAGGGCATTCAGCTCTAATGTGACCAAAACCTTCACATCCATGGCACTGGATTCCCTTGCCTTGGGTGACCTTTTCTTCATGTTTTGGTCTTCTACTGATGTCAGAGGAGAAGTTCTTGAGATTAGGTCTGCCCTGTTGATCAACCTTCTTTATGAACTTGTTGAATTGTCTCCTAAGCATGGCTATGGCTTATGAAATGCTTTCATTTCCTCCATTTCCTTCTTCTGAATTCTCTTCAGTATTTGATACAAAAGCTATGCTTTTGTTCTTCTTTTCAGCATCCTCACATAATCCCATTTCAAAGGTTTGGAGTGACCCAATAAGCTCATCAACCTTCATATTGCTGATATCTTGAGCCTCTTCTATGGCTGTGACCTTCATGGCAAATCTCTTTGGCAATGATCTGAGAATCTTTCTTACAAGTTTCTCTTCAGCCATTTTCTCACCTAAGCCACCAGAAGTGTTGGCAATTTCAAGAATATTCATATGGAAGTCATGAATAGTCTCATCCTCTTTCATCCTCAGATTTTCAAACTTGGTGGTCAGCATCTGAAGTTTAGACGTCCTCACCTTGGAGGTACCTTCATGAGTTATCTTGAGGGTATCCCAAACTTCCTTAGCCAGCTCACAGTGATGCACCAGTCTGAAGATGTTCTTACTTATTCCATTGAACAATGCATTCAAGGCCTTAGAATTTCCAAGGGCTAATGCCTCTTGCTCCTTGTCCCACTCTTCTTCAGGAATTTGCATACTGACTCCATCTTTACCTGTCTTCGTTGGATGTTCCCATCCTTTGTTGACAGCTCTCCAGACTTTGCTATCTAGAGACCTTAAGAAGGCTATCATACGAGGCTTCCAGTCATCATAGTTAGAACCATCCATCATGGGTGGTCTATTTGAGTATCCTACATCCTTGTCCATGGTACTAGAAAGTAACTTCCCTAGATCTCACCCAGAAATTAACAGGCAGGGTGCCTGCTCTGATGCCAATTGAAATTCTAGTTAACAGACTTTCGATGTCACACGGGATGTTATGACATCCAATTCTGCGCAGACAAGAATTATGCAGAACTTAAAAAGTAAGTGCAGTAAATAACACAAGGAATTGTTTACCCAACTCGGTGTCACACACACCTACGTATGGGGGCTACCAAGCCAGGGAAGAAATCCACTATTAGTAGTATTAATTCAGACCTTAAACCAACTGTTTGATCTTATCACTTAATACCTACCCAATGCAAATTCAATCTTACACTAAGATCAGAGTTCCCACTCATTCCCCCTCAATCACCTCAGTGATTACAACCTTTAATTAGATTAAAGTTAATGGTGAAGTCACACTTCAAACAACTCTCGATTGTGCTTAACAGCTTTAATCAAGATACACAACACTCATGCTTAAAAGCTTAGAGTGACACAACACTTACAACTCAATGAACACCCTAGTCCAATGCAATCATCTAGGTGATAATTGCTTGGCTCACAAGACACACCTAATACAAGACACACACAAAAATACAACAGTGAAGTATGATGGACCAATAAAATCTTCACGCCTAAAACCCACGAGTTCTAAAAGAAGGATTGCCATCCTCTTATATTGCAGCACTTGGGCCTTGTACTTGTATTTCCTAAAATTAAGGTTAAGCAAGTTAACCTAATTTCCACATATTAGGGTACTAACAAATAGGCTATTTGTTAGGTTCATTAATCGTAGCTTAGTTGTTAGTTTCCTGGATTTTAGCTCAGCTGTTGGACTCCTGAAGAATAGCCTGAGAAAAATGCTGAAACAGAAAAACTAACCATCCTACACTTTAGCATATGCTGTCAGGAATGAATGTCACAACATTCAGTTTGACGACCAGAACATATACCATATGCTAAGTCTGTTATTTTCCTAAAAACAGACTGTGCTAAATGTTGTACTGTAGCAGACCAACCAGTCTATACTTCAATATCAGCTTACAGTAATAAATGTCAAAACATCCAGTTTGACATTTACACAATGGCCTTATGCCAGGTCTGTTATTCCCTTGATAAACAGACTGAGATACATACTGAACTGAAGCAGAAAAAACCAACCTGCCTATTATTCAATATATGCTATCACTGATGAATGTCATAACATCCAGTTTGACATTCAGACAGTAGGCCTTATGCCAGGTCTGTTATTCTCCTGAATAAACAGACTGAGATAAATACTGAGTTATAACAGACAACCAACTATTCTAAACCTCAGTATCTGCTGTTAGGGATGAATGTCATAACATCTAGTTCGACATTCAGTAAATCTTGTATTAGCTAAACCTGCAGCATACTGCTCAAGTATGTCATGACATCAGTTAAGACATCATAGTACAGTTAGATGTTTTAACATAAAATGCAGCCATTCAAACATCTAAAACAAGCCCTGGTACCACGACATCAAGTGCTTTCTGAAGAATCAATAGTACCCTGCAGGGGCATCCAACAATGATAGAAAGACTTTGAGAAGATTGGCAGACAATTTCTTCTTGAACAAAGATGATGTGATGTATAAGAGGAAATTTGACATGGTTTTGCTCAAATGTGTGGATAGACACGAAGCAGACATGTTAATGCAAGAAGTTCATGAAGGCTCCTTCGGTACTCATGCCGGCGGACGTGCAATGGCTAAGAAATTGTTGAGAGCGGGTTATTATTGGATGACCATGGAATCTGATTGTTTCAAATATGCTCGGAAGTGTCATAAATGCCAAATTTATGCTGATAAGGTGGACGTGCCACCAAATCCTCTGAATGTGATGTCTTCGCCGTGGCCATTTGCTATGTGGGGCATTGATATAATTGGAAAGATTGAGCCGACTTCTTCCAATGGGCATCGTTTCATTCTTGTTGCCATCGACTATTTCACCAAGTGGGTCGAAGCAGCGTCATTTGCGAAGGTCACCAGACATGTGGTTACCCGATTCATTATAAAAGAAACCATTTGTCGTTATCGGATTCCCGAAAGAATCATTATTGATAATGGTTCTAACCTCAATAACAAAATGATGAAGGAGTTGTGCAAGAATTTCAACATTCAACATCACAACTCTTCCCCTTATCGTCCTAAGATGAACGATGTTGTTGAGGCAGTAAATAAGAACATAAAGAAGATTGTGCAGAAGATAGTCGTTACGTACAGAGATTGGCATGAGATGCTACCTTTCGCCTTGCATGGGTACCGTACTTCAGTACGTACATCGATCGGGGCAACCCCTTATTCCCTTATGTATGGTATGGAAGCAGTCCTACCTGTTGAAGTGGAGATTCCTTCTCTAAGAGTCATGTTGGATGTCAAGTTAGACGAAGCTGAATGGATTCAGACAAGGTTTAATGAATTGAGTCTTATCGAAGAGAAGCGAATTGAAGCCATTTGTCATAGGCAGTTGTATCAAATTCGGATGAAGAGAGCCTTTGATCAGAAAGTGCGTCCTCGATGCTTCCAAGTCGGAGATTTGGTGTTGAAAAGGATCCTTCTTCCTCAGACAGATCACAGGGGAAAGTGGACTCCTAACTATGATGGATCGTATATTGTCACCAAGGTTTTTGATGGTAAATCCTTAATGCTTGCAACTATGAATGGTGAAAACTTCACTTCCACTGTGAACTCAGACGCAGTTAAAAAATACTTCGCATAAAATAGACCCGCTAGACGATAAAAAGAATAGTCCAGGCAAAAAAATGGGCATCCCGGCGAACCAAGAAAATGAAAAAGGTTCGGGCAAAAGTTAGGTATTAAAAAATGAAAAGATTGTACATCCGGTAAGTTGAAAACCTGAAAGGGCAACTTAGGCAAAAATGGGTATCCCGATGGATTGAAAACTCGAAAGGGCGATCCAGGCAAAAGTTAGGGATTAAGCGAATGGCTGCATTCTGAGTAGTTCTGAATATCATCTCGTGTCGATAACCGGAAACTTCCGAAGGATAGGAAATAGTCCAATCACCTTTTTCGGAAAGCTGATCATCTGGAGGATCTTGAAGACGAGCGAATCATAGCAGAATTGGATTCCGATAGAAATCCATTTCACATTGCCATTAGATTAATTTATGTTTTTATCTGTTGTGCAATTACCTCTTTCCAGGGATTGCTTCCTGATGTAAATACCTATTCAGAGGCCACTCAATCAATAAAATCATGTTATTCAGTACATCTCTGTGTTCATTTTCATTTTACTGTTTTGTTTGCAAAAATGACGTCCGAATTTTTGATAAACATTGCATCATGAAACATAAGAGTTTACAGGCACGTGCTTAATAAACATTGAAAATTGCAGTAAATTTTAAGTGCTTTGGATCGTCTATTTAGAACAGGTACACTCAGACATTTCCTTAAGGTCCCCATCAAATGATCGCGGATGTTTTTCCTCAACAGTTGGAATTTGGTATCTTATCCCTGGAGAGCTGGTCCGAGCGTTGGATTCTTCAATCCCCAGCAGGCTCTCACTGATGTACTTCCCCAAGCATTTGTTTCAGATTATACATTCACCAGTAGAGTCGACAGTGTCAGACTGTATATCCCCAGCGGAGTCGACAGTGTCAGACTGTATATCCCCAGCGGAGTCGACAGTGTCAGACTGTATATCCCCAACGGAGTTGACAGTGCCAGACTGTATCTTCCCAGCAGAAGCGGCTGCTCCTCAGAGTTCGATGCCAGATCGATGATCTCGACGCTAGACCCATGGTCTCTTTCCTTGAAGCAGAATCTCGGTACCGTATCATTGTTTGCTTCCCCCGCTGAGTCGTCTATCTCGCAAATTATGGTTGCCATAACCACTGTCGCTTTCCTCAGCAGCAAGTTTTCAGTGTCATTCTCTCCCCAGTCAGAGCCTCAGTATTTTATTATTTGCCAGAACATCGTGTGGCGGGTCATTTCCCCACAGAGTTCTTTGTGCTGTGCATCTCTAACAGCCTTGCCAGGGTCCAGAAGATGGTGATCATTTCCCCAGTAGAATTCCTTGCCTCAGCTTGGCGTTCTCTCTAATCAAGCATTTCGCATCCCTGCATGTAGAATCATATTGCATTGTATCCTCCCAAATTGCGTAGCATTTCCATTTTCATGGAGCATTACGCCATTGAAAAATTCAAACATACGCATGTAAAGCATAAGGCATTCTCGGTATCCCAAGTGATAAGCCAGAAGTTGTTTCCAGTACTCAGACTGAAGAATGTTCATGACTTATCTTTATTATTCCCAGCAGGGGTCGTTGGCCCACGCGCCGCCTCAATTATCATTTTCCCTATTTCTGCCGATTCTGACAGACATGAAAGTTTCCGGTATTCAGACCGAAGTGGCATTCAGGCCAGTTTTCCGATGTTCAAATCGAAGAAGTTTCTGACATTCAGGTCGATGCAACTTGTGGCATTCAGGCCAAGTTTCTGGTATTCAGACCGGAGTGGTATTCAGGCCAGTTTTCCGATGTTCAAATCGAAGAAGTTTCCGACATTTAGGTCGATGCAACTTGTGGCATTCAGGCCAGTTTCTGGGTATTCAGACTGAAGTGGCACTCAGGCCAGTTTCCCGGTGTTCAGACCGATGTTTGATAATCTAATATCTTCCGATGTTCAGATCGAAGAAGTTTCCGACATTTAGGTCGATGCAACTTATGGCATTCAGATCGAAGTGGCATTCAGACCAGTTTCTCGGTGTTCAGATCGATGTTTGATAATCAAGTATCGTCCGATGCTCAGATCAAAGTCATTTCCAGTATTCAGATTGATGAGCGGCATTCAGGCCATGGTTATTTCTGTGTTACCATTTATTTTGGAATTCAGGCTAACATTCCTTGTTTCAGTGTTCAGACCGACTCTCACCGTACCAGACGGATTCTTTTTCAAGACCACCACTTGGCCGATTCTGACAGCCATTGTTACTTCAGTGTAAATTTTCGGGCTTTTATCGTATTCAATCACTTGATACCTCGAAAGTGCGAAAGCCATTTCTATCTTCCTTTTGGGTTTCCAGTTGATTGAATAGGGGAAGCTGTAATACCGCAAAATTTACCCTTCATTTTTCCTTGAAGCATGGAATTATGTTTTACACTTCATTAGCATCATATTAGGTCATACTCATTGCATACTGCATTAGTGACATGGAGATCAGGTTTTGATCAATCACTCCTTAACAGAAGGAGCCCACACAAAGCAAGATTGAGAATTGGACTCCATTTTCTAAGTATACAAGTCTCAAGGGTCTCAAGGGGGTCCAAGTATCTTATTATGCTCCTCAGTTCATCAGTGAAGGATTCAAAGCTATCAAAGTGTTCATTTGGATTTAATTAGAAATTAGGGTTTCATGGCTACCTGCAACAGGCAATGTTTGGTTGGAAGTAGAGGAGCTCATCCATGTCATGATTAGAGAGGCATCTTGGCCTAGGAATATTCACAATTATCTCAGAAAGATCCATTGGCAATCAGTGCAATCACTTCTTGATCATTTTGCCCTAAAACTAGGGTTTGGTATAAAATCAGTTTATTTCTGATTCTTTGGGTGAAACTCTTTTCCATGTCCCTCCATATGTCCACAACGGTCTACATACAAAAACTCAGCTCTTTATTTGAGCTAGAAGTGCTTCAATTGATCAATCGAATCGGGAATCAGACAGTTTGGGAAAAGTCAACTGTGGGGCCAGAAAACTCAACTCCTGACATTTTGAGAGTGGAATCTCAAAATCCATGCCTAGGGGATCCTACATGTTAAATTTGATCAAGGTTGGATCATGGATTCATCATTTAATCAGGAATTGGAAAAGTTACTTAATTTGGAAATGATTGACTTTCTATTTAGGGCAAGTTTTCATGATCGTTGCACTCACTTTAAGCCCATTTTGCATCAAGATAAAAGCTTCATTTGAAACTTTCTCCAACATCAAAGTTGTTCCTCTTGTTCCAAGCTTTCTAGAGATATAAAGTTTGCTCCATTTGGATTAGAATTGAGAAAGGTATGCTTAGTCAAAGTGAGACATTTTTTTAGGACACCTAGAAAAATTTCTAAGTCCAAAATCTTCAAAATTTCTCAAGACTTCTTGGCCAGTTTTCTTGCACTTCAAGGTATTATTTGAAAATACTTTCTTCACAATAATTGTACCTTGCCATGTCCCCTTTCACATCCTTTTGGAATCATCTCATTTGGATCCATGGTTTGAGAGATACATTCATTTAAAGTGGGCACCATGACTTGATTTTCTAGGCAGATTTTGGGCCTGGCTGGCCCAATCAGATTTTCTAAGCATGCTGCACAAACCAGTCACATTTTTTTACCTCTTTTGGCCAAGCATTGGACATCCATTCACTTAAGTTTGGCCCAAAATAACAACATTTTACACCTCACTTCACACTTTTATTCTTATGGATAAATCACTTATTAAAAAGCCCATGAGAACACCTAATCCACCCTATTTAAGAAGCTGAAACCCTAACCCTAGAGGAGCATTGGGATTTCGTGGCAAGGAGGCAAAGCTTCATCACATATCAGATTCCATTCCACTTCTATTTTCCATTAGGTAATCATCTCTTCCATGACCATGTTTTGATATATCTACGCTTGCTTACCATGTTCATCACCATTAATCCTTCAATTTTCATATTTCTTTTTCTTATTTAATATATTTTCTTCGTCCATAAAATTACCCAAAAATATTTTTCACTTTTCTTAATGTTTTACTTAATTTTATATAATTTTTATTTTCGTATTTTTTTAATAATAATATTTTATTTTAATTATTTATTCTAAATGGTCCATTTTAACACACTTTTTTTTATTGATTTTATTTTTATGACTTAAAATTATTGTTAGCATTTGATTTTTGGGATGAAGATTGAACACTCTCTCATGGTCAACCTGACCTTTTATTGGAATTTTATTTCACATTTTCAATTTATTTTGGATTTATATTTGACCTAGTTTGGTTGGTTGACTTTTAATTTGACTTCTGTTTTATTTTAATTAATTCGCGTACCAATTTTCATTATTTTTAAAATCTTTTTAGGGGAAAATGATGTCTTGACCCAACCTTATTTAGTTTAATTTTTCATAATTTTCTTGATTAATTTACTATTTACTCTTGATTTATTTCTAACCTAGTCTTATTAATTGACTTTTGGTTTGACCTATGTTTTGTTTTAATTAATTCACTTGCCAATTTTCATTATTTTTAAAATCTTTTTGGGGGATGATGATGTCCTGACCCCACCTTATGTAGTTTAATTTTTCATAATTTTATTGATTAATTTTCTATTTATTTGTTATTTTTTAAGTTGACTTGAATATTCATTTGACTTCTTTATGATCGATGTTTGACTTAGGGATTGCTTATGGAAATTGAAGAGATCTTTTGATCCTCCCTTGATCATCTCATATGCCATGTATTAGAGGCCTTTTACCTTGATTTTATTTGGTCCTTACCTCATTTCTTGATTAAATTATTCAGTGGAACCTTCGTGTGTATATTTTCATCTGTTTGATTCATCTGTTATCTTTTATACTTGTTTCTCTCGTTCATGATTTCTATTGCTTGATTATTTAACATGTTCATAATCCCATGCATTGTTTAAATGCTCTACTATTTGATTCTTTTGTTTGATTATATATTGTTTATTTATCTGATCTGATTGATAACTGTTGCCTACTTGTATGATGTATGAGGCATATATTCTTATTGTTTGTTTGCCATGAACAATCCCCATTCATAACAAATGTACCCCTCTCCCATAAAGTGTATAATATTTATTTCTTTATTTCTTTAGTCACATGTTAATATAAGAATTAAAACGAACTTCCGATAACCATTTCAAAATAAGATCAAAAGCTCGATCCAACGCCGAGTAATCATTTTCAAAACATAACAGAACCAACACGCATTCATCCATCCTCTTGTAAGTCGATTGCCACAGGCATAACCATCTACCTGTAAGTCGATTGCCTCCGGCATCGCCATCTACCCTTATCCTTAACTCCTCTCCGCGCTCCATTCGTCGACTCTTGTTCCGTTTAGGTAGCACCCATTAGGTAGAACCCTTTGTATGATAACATAGGTAGAATTCCCATATTCTTTGCATGCTAACATTAGGTAGATGTTCCCCTTTTTAAATCCTAACACATAGGTCCATATTGCATGACAATCTAGAGCAGAGTCTCCCCACTTTTAGACCTTCCGTGCATCTCCGATCTTGTGGCATGTCAGTCCGTTCTATTGCAAAGAGGTAACTGCCTAAGACTCGATTCAGCGAGCTGCGACACCTACTGCTAGGACGTTGAACACACTGCCCACCCTCCTTTGACACAGTTGGTGTCCTCTTTTTTAAGTCCATGTTCAGATGGCAATCCTTAACCCCTAGTTTAGTCGAACTACGACAACTCTGATTCTCATGTTCAGATGAGATACGTAGACACGAGATGTGATGTCTTACCGAGTTTGACTGACGACTAACAACTAATCCTTGTTTGCTTTCGCCCTTGCTGCGATTCTTTTCTCTCGCCCTCGTTGCGATCGAGACCTTCCCTTTCTCTTGCCCTAGTTGCAATCGAGACCCTTGTTCCCATAGTTAGCCGAACTACGTTTTGCTTTGATTCTCATTCCAGATGAGATACGTAGGCATAAGACACGACGCCTTACCGAGCACACTTCTCTTTAACCCATAGGTAGCCGAGCTACGAAGACTCTGATTCTCATACTCAGATGAGATACGTAGGCAGTGGATGCGACATCCTTGCGAGTCATTTTCTTTTAACCTTCCTTTTAGTAAATAGTACTTTAGATATACCTACACCCTTTATACTAGAACAACACTTATGAAAAGGGCTCCCTAGGAGTACCTAGGATGTTTTGGGTGCTAAAAACCTTCCCATTGCATAACCAACCCCCTTACCTAGATCTCTGGCATTTTTACTAGTTTTAGATTCGATAAAACTTTTAGGTTTTTGTTCACTTTCTAACCATTCCTTTGAATAAATAGAAGTGCGGTGGCGACTCGACTTGTATGGTTTACCTTGGATTTATTCAATATCTCTAATGGTAACGAATACCCCGCTACATTATGCTGACAAAACAATCGCGAAGGATACAAAGGGGTCGCAAAGAAAAATGAACCACCGGTACAGTTCTCGGTTAATCCATAAAAATCATGGAGGTAAACTGCTGGAAAACAGAGAGATCAACATCCCAAAAAAACTCAAACCCTAGCTAGGGAAGGAGGAGATCTGCTGAGGAGAAAACACATCCAACAATAGGGAATTTTAGGTCAACACCATAAAATGGGAGACAACCCTACTAGGGAGGAATCAAAAAGCTGCTCAGAAACCAGGAGGAAACTCGAATTGGGAGCAAAGATGCGACGATCGGTGGAAATACCAAGGCGATCTACTGGGGAGAGATCAAGCATCTTCTGATGATGATCTACCTGCGGAAGAAATACAAACTCCACTGGGAAGGACGAAACTCTGTTAGGGACCAGGACATGCCACTGGGGATTTGAATCAATCAACTCAGCTAGGGAACAGAAAAGAAATTTGACTGGTGTATCAAACACTCCATCGGGGAACTGAATCCGCTAGCTGAGGAAAACAACACTCTACTGAGGACATGAATCAACATTAATGCTTAGAGATACCCGAAGAGTTACTGCTTGGGAAACCTCGGATGCTTCACACTTAAGGACTTGTTATTCACTGAAGTGTTGTTGATATTACTGTTACTTGCTTTGGAAAAGTTCTTGCTTTTATATATTTAAGAAAATTTGATTTTGATTTTAAAAAAATTATTTCAAAATGATCATAATAAAAATTTAAAACTATTGGCTGAAGTAAATAAGAGTATAAACAATTGGATAAAAGCTCAACTTTATTTAATAAGATAGTAGTCTGTAAATGACAAGACTCCATAGATTTTACAAAGTTGAAAATGGTAATTTACATGGAAAAGGGTTACATTGAATACAAATGATCCTTAATCCTTCTACCAAATATTGATATCCACTGTGTTTTCGATCGCTACTGAAGATGAGCTGACGTCAACCCTTGTGCTCAAACAAGTCTTTAAAAATCACTGAAGATCAGCAGAATGCAGTTACTTGCCATAATCCCTAATTTTTGCATAAGTTGCCCCAAGGTGGGTACTCAACTTATTGGGAAATCATTTATGTTTTTATGTCTCTAATTTTTGCTCGGATCGCCCTTTCGGGTTTTCAATCCACCGAGACGCTCATTTTTGCCTAAGCCGCCCTTTTGGGTTTTCAACTTAGCGAGCTGTTCTTTTTTTCTTTAGGCGAAGTATTTCTTGTCTGCATCTGCGTTCATAGGACGAGTGAACTCTTCACCATCCATAGTTGTAAGAATCAATGCACCACCTGAAAAGGCTCTCTTGACAACATATGGGCCTTCATAATTAGGAGTCCATTTTCCTCCGGAATCTGGCTTGAACAATAAAATCTTCTTGAGCACAAGGTCACCTTCTCTGAACACACGAGGTTTGACCTTCTTATCAAAAGCTTTCTTCATCCTCTGCTGATATAACTGACCATGACACATGGCAGTTAACCTCTTCTCTTCAATCAAATTCAACTGGTCAAACCTGGTCTGACACCATTCAACTTCATTCAACTTGGCATCCATTAGCACACACAATGAAGGAATATCAACCTCTACGGGGAGCACTGCTTCCATACCATACACGAGAGAGAAAGGGGTTACCCCTATTGAAGTGCAGACGGATGTACGATACCCATGTAAAGCAAACGGGAGCATCTCATGCCAATCCTTATACGTGACAACCATCTTCTGGATAATTTTCTTGATGTTCTTGTTTGCAGCTTCAACAACCCCATTCATCTTGGGTCTATAGGGAGAAGAATTATGATGTGCAATCTTGAAGTCTTTGCAAAGAGCTTCCATCATATTATTATTCGAGTTCGATCCATTATCAGTAATGATCTTACTTGGCACCCCATAACGACATATAATCTTATTCTTGATAAACCTTACAATAACTTGCTTGGTTATATTTGCATACGATATTGCTTCAACCCATTTTGTGAAGTAGTCAATTGCCATTAGAATGAAACGATGTCCATTCGAAGCTTTGGGCTCAATCATCCCAATCATATCAATTCCCCACATGGAGAAGGGCCATGGGGAAGAGATAACATTCAATAGTGTCGGAGGAACATGAATCTTATCAGCATAGATTTGACATTTGTGGCATTTCTTCACAAACTTGCAACAGTTAGATTCCATTGTCAGCCAATAGTAACCTGCTCGCAACATTTTCTTCGCCATTGCATGTCCATTGGAATGAGTACCAAAGGATCCTTCATGCACTTCGGTCATCAACAAGTCTGCTTCTTGTCTATCCACGCTGTCGCAACCTGAAAAAAGGGAATGCGAAAAAAACAACCGGCGAAAAAAGAAAAGACAGAAGAGTCGCCACCGTGCGTTATTTATCCCAAAGGAGGGAAAGGAAAAGCTCGAAGTAAACCTAGAAAAGGGAAAGAAAAAGACAAGGTCTCGCAACCAAATCTTGGGTTCGGGAGTCGATTATGTGAAGGGAAGGTATTAGCACCCCTACGCATCTGTAGTACTCTACGGGATCCACTTTTGTTGTTCTTGTCTAAAGGGTGTGGGTTTATCTAATGTACTATTTGCTAAAAGAGGGGGTCAAAAGAAAATGACTTGCACGGATATCGCATCCACTGCATACGTATCTCATCTGGATATGAGATTCAGAGTCTTAGTAGCTCTGCTGCCTATGGGCTAAAGAGGAGTGTGCTCTCTAAGACATCGCGTCTTATGCCTACGTATCTCATCTGGAATGAGAATAAGAGCAAACCGTAGTTCGGCTAACTACGGGTTAAGGGTTGTGTTTTTTAGATGAACGAAGTTACTATGCAATCTACCGGATGCTCGACCTTTGGAGACTTACTCGCCTGTAGTAGAAGGAGTTAACGTGTTCTTAGGAGAAGAAAAATCAATGAGTTTGTTTGGGTTTTAGGAATGCTCGTGCAAAAAAGGAAGTCCTAGACGAAGGAACAATGCTACCTTAATTGACATGCATACGAGAGACTATACGAAGCCTAGAAATCCTATGGGGAGACGATCACACCATACAAAACAAACATGCATAAAGTAAAATGCCACCAAGGGGGATCAAACCTACATGGGTAGGGCTTTAGTCAAGAGGGGTTATATCAACCTCGACAAACAAGCCGTGGAATAGGTAATCAAATGGGCTCTTAACCACTGACATTGAACGTCAGGGTGAGTAGATCAAAAGGGTAATGAGGATAAGACCTCATAGCTCTTAACCCTGGACAGGGTGAGCTCATGACAAAAAGTGGGGATTCAGAAAGGTGGAACCCTCTCCACTGACTGACCGGACAAAAGATCTTGGGCTTTTATTCTGAAGCATCAGCACGTAGTGCGAGCATAAAGAACGACACACTGAATAACGGGGGATTGATTACTAATCCCTTTTATCCGTCAATTGCCTCTTCGTGGAGGACTTTAGCACTGGTGCCTCCTTTTGGAGGTCTTTGGGCAAAAAAGTAAACAAACAAAAGAAAACATTGCCTCCTATCGAGGTCTTCCAGCTAAGAAAGCGGTAAAATGCGAGAAAGATAAAGGGATCAAGAGGTCTACCACACGGATAAAGATCCGAAGTAATAACAGCTAAAGAAATAAGAAACCCAGAGATCTCTCGAGCTGGCACCATCAAAGAAAGCAAGTCAATACAGGTAATCGGAATAAATCTCCAAATGGTATCCCACAAATAAAGTGGAATGCCAAGCAAGCTATCCTTTTAGGAGTCATGTGAGCCCTCACAAAAAACTCAACAAACAGGTTAGAGTGACAAGATGGGGTGCAATCAAGAGTTGCCCCAAATCAAAATGTAACCACATGAATCATGCCATTAAAATTCACAAAAAGAGCTCACAAAAAGCAACCAAGTGTAGGAGGCCTAAACCTCTTGTCAAACACATGCATCAAAAGGGTATCAAAATTCAAAGTCAGGGGGCAAGGATCCACACATCAAGGCATGACATACATACTAAAACATGTGCCCACATGCAAAACCTAACGATACCCACTCTTCCAAATTCACCCATAATACCTCATACATTCAGAAATTTCAGGTTGAAAGTATAAAGTAATGGAAATAGGGCATACCTGATTGGGGAGGATCGATTGAAATTGAATTGCACCGTTGGCTTTGCAGAACAATCTTAGGGTTTATATGAGAGGGAATTGTTTCTTTGCAGATGAGTTCCCTTCAATCTCTGGAGGTTGCTCTGAATTAGTTAGAATCTCTCTAGGGTTTTTCCACTGAATTTTTTTATAGAATTTATAACCTGATTTTCGTGGCTTTGTGGGCTGAAATGAGAGAGGTCCAAGTCCAAGATTTTCTATTATATTTTGAAAACGCGTGCGCTTCGCCTATCGAAGGATTTGCTCGCCTAGCGAGCGCGACAGTTCAGTTTCGCTAAGCGAACCATGCTGCTCGCCTAGCGAGCATGACAGCTCAGGCACAGACTTCTTCTCCTTCAAGATTAACGTTTTGAATGATGAATATACCCCATTTGAACATGTTGGAAGTAACTCATGTCATTCCCTTGTGTTGACTGATCATTCAGATAAAACCCACAAAGTGTCTTGGATAACATTCAAGCTTCTCGGATCTAATCCTGATTGACATGATGAAATGCAATATGAAATGAATGCATGAATGAGGGAGGGCAAATTTGAGGTGCTACACACGCATCGGAGCAAAACCATGTCGAAGTTTGTCTTGTACAATATATCACCATTCAAGTAGAAATTACTGACTAATCTTCTCAATGTCTTCTTATCTTTCAAAGATGCCCCAGGCGGGTAAATCTGACTTTGGAGGAAACACTTGATGTCGTAATACCACGGCTTCTCGTCTTTGATCTCTTCAACCACAAACATATGAGCCGGCCTATCAAGACGCATCATAGATAAATTGGGAACTTCATTCCAATACTTCACTACAATCATTGATGCCAACGTGGCAAGAGCGTCTACCATCCGGTTCTCATCTCGAGGGATATAATGAAACTCAACCTTTGTAAAGAAAGTTGAAATCCTCCTCGCATAATCTCTATATGGTATCAAACCGGGTTGATTTGTCTCCCATTCTCCTTTGATCTTATTCACTAGCAAAGCTGAATCACCGAAGACATCCAAATATTTGATTCTGAGATTCATGGCTTCTTCAAGCCCCATAATGCAGGCTTCATATTCTGCCATGTTGTCTGTACACTTGAAAGTCAATCTAGCTGTAAACGGTAGATGCGTTCCTTGAGGAGTAATAATCACTGCCCCAATGCCATTTCCATATTGATTAACAGCTCCATCAAATACCATGCCCCAACGGGAACTAGGTTCTGGCCCTTCTTCTAGCATTGGTTCATCACAATCTTTCATTTTCAAGTATAAAATATCTTCATCAGGAAAGTCATATTGTACTGACTGGTAATCTTCGATTGGTTGGTGAGCCAAATGGTCAGCCAAGATACTACCTTTGATCGCTTTCTGAGATCGGTATTCGATATCATACTCTGATAATAACATCTGGCAACAAACAATTATCCCAGTTAAAGCAGGCTTCTCAAATATATACTTGATTGGATCCATTTTGGATATAAACCAAGTGGTATGATTCAACATATACTGACACAGACGCTTAGCAGCCCAAGCCAATGCGCAACAAGTTTTCTCAAGCATAGAATACCGAGTCTCACAGTCGGTGAACTTCTTACTGAGGTAATAAATTGAAAATTCTTTCTTCCTAGTCTCATCTTGCTGACCAAGAACACAACCCATACTATCTTCTAGCACAGTCAAATACATGATCAACGGTCTTCCTTCAATAGGTGGAGACAAAATCGGAGGCTCAAGCAGATATTCCTTGATACTGTCAAAAGCTTTCTGGCAGTCTTCAGTCCAATCTCAAGACTGGTCTTTCTGAAGAAGCTTGAATATAGGCGCACATGTGGTAGTCATGTGGGAAATGAATCTGGAAATATAATTCAACGGGCCGAGAAAACCTCTGACTTGTTTCTCAATTTTGGGCGCAGGCATCTCTTGTATTGCTTTGACCTTGGCAGGATCAACTTCAATACCTTTCTCACTGACAATAAAGCCCAACAGCTTACCAGAACGAACACCAAAAGTACATTTATTGGGATTCAAGTGGAGTTTATACTTCCTCAAACGCTGGAATTGCTTCAACAAATGCTCAACATGTTCCTCTTCATCAATTGATTTAGCAATCATGTCATCGACATATACTTCAATCTCTTTATGCATCATATCATGAAAAAGAGTAGTCATTGCTCTCTGGTAAGTTGCACCAGCATTCTTTAGACCGAAAGGCATCATTCTATAACAAAATGTTCCCCAGGGTGTAATGAATGTGGTCTTCTCCATATCCTCGACTGCCATCTTAATCTGGTTATATCCGGAAAATCCATCCATAAACGAAAAGACTTTGAATTTAGCAGTATTGTCTACCAACGTATCAATGTGTGGCAGAGGGAAATCATCTTTCGGACTGGCTCTATTCAAATCTCTATAATCCACACATATGTGGACTTTTCCATCTTTCTTTGGCACGGGCACAATGTTGGCCACCCATTACGGATATTCAGCAGTTACAAGGAAACCGACATCAATCTGCTTTTGAACTTCCTCTTTGATCTTCACAGCCATATTATGATGTGTTCTTCTCAACTTTTGCTTGACTGGCGGGCATTCTGGCTTCAACGATAATCTATGCTCCACAATATCAGAATCCAACCCAGGAATGTCTTGATAGGACTAAGCAAACACATCTGAATACTCTCGCAGAAGATCAATCAACCCCTTCTTAGCATCTGGACACAGTCGAGACCCAATCTTGACTTCCTTCACATCATCTTCGGAACCCAAGTTGACAAGCTCAATCTGCTCTTCAAATGGCTGGATAATCTTTTCATCTTGCTCAAGAAGACGAGACAATTCATCAGTCACTTCTACATCACTTTCCTCTTCGGCTTCAAACACAGGGAATTCAAAATTTAGAGAAGGAGAAGGATCATTGTATTCAATGGGGTTAGGAACCAACCTACATAATGATTTGATATTTTGATTTTAGAGCAGTGAATTTGTGACCAAATATTATGCAGATGGACAATTATATTGTTTATTTATGTTTTTTGTGATTACCATTTTCAGAAATAAATAAAAAGTAAAAATAAACATCAAAGATGTGGATGAATAGTATTAATTTTAATGATGATCAATTTAAAATGCCCAACAATGTTCACTTCTCCCTTAGGCATATGAGAAGGATTTTTAAAATATAAAAAGCAATTACTTAGATCGATGCAAAATAACAGGAATATCAACAACAGTCCAATTGTTGCATGTCTGTCCATGTGTCACAAAGTTGGTGCAGTCTTCCTCTTCATTGTCCTCTAGCACAACAACTAAGTGTTGTTCGTTCCCATGAATGAACCCTCCGCTATAGAAACTGAGTTACATCTCTCCTGATCTAATGGTTGATGAGCCCTTCTGGAACCCCAAACCAGTTCTTCCCTTGTTGTCGGAGACCTCTACCACGCGCCCCCATTGATCAACAGGACCTTCTTCCACAATCTTTTGCGCATCTTTCAGAGAGGACATAGGTGCCCCAACTCTCTTCTCAGCAGCAATAGACAAGGCTTGGAACGGCGTCCCAACCTCATCCTCAACTTCCACATATGAAAAAGATGACAGATGGCTGACCAACAGTGCTTTCTCACCTCCCACAATCACCAACTTGCCATTCTTGACAAATTTGAGCTTCTGATGCAGAGTGGAAGTAATAGCTCTTGCTTCGTGAATCCATGGCTTTCCCAACAAACAGCTATAGGTCGGGTGAATATCCATTACCTGGAAAGTAATATGAAAATCACTCGGACCTATTTTGACTGGAAGGTCCACTTCCCCAATAATAGTCTCGCGCGAGCCATCAAAGGCTTTGACAATTACTCCACTGTACCTCATGGGAGCTCCTTGATACGATAACTTTGACAATGTTGATTTTGGAAGCACATTGAGTGACGACCCAATATCAACTAGAACGTTTGACAAAGCATCTTCTTTGCAATTCATAGAAATATGCAAAGCTAGATTGTGATTTCTTCCCTCCTCAGGGAGTTCTTCATCACAAAAACTCAAATTGTTGCATGAAGTGATGTTAGTTACAATGTGATCAAATTGAGCCACAGTAACATCTTGCTCCACGTATGCCTGTTCAAGAACTCTCTGGAGTGCTTCTCTGTGCGCTTCAGAATTCAAAAGCAGAGACAACACGAAAATCTTAGAGGGGGTTTGGAGCAACTGCTCAACCACATTAAATTCACTCCTTTTGATCAGTCGGAGTACCTCATCATCATCACTATTGGCTTTCAAATTGCTGGATTCACCAGACTTTTCTCTTGAACAACCCACAGGATCTACCATAGGCACCTCTGCCTTCTTACCAACAATCAAATCTTCCTTACTCTCTGGGACAACTGGCCCAAAAACTCGACCACTACGGGTGACCTTCGTAACATATGCAATGCTTACTACTGAATTGGTCGTAGGCAACGGGACCTCTTGACCTTTCTCAATCATCGTAGCATCGTATTGATACGGTAAAATCTTATCAGATGCATACGGGACTAGGCCCGCCAACCGTATTACCAACGGTGAAACTGATCTATTGCTGACGTTCTTGTTGCTATCATACTGCATCACCAACCGCTCTGGTTGCTTGAAAACGGGAAAAATGACATTAACATCATCATCTTCATGACGAGATTGACAAATCTAGATCATGCCTTCATCCATCAGGCGCTGGATGTCCCTTTTCACAACAACACACCCCCTTGGGTTCACACTACAAATATCACAACCTTCATGATCATGTTCACATTCACTCACCATATAGATGTCCTTGTGTATCTGCACCAAGGATCCATGAAGGAAACGCACGTCAAAAACTTTATATTCACCTGGACAGCCGTCCACCATATTCACTGAAGTATTCCCATGAGCGGGTAAAGGATTAGCTTTCACATTAGGCGTGCGGTCTTCAAAAGACACCATGCCACTCTTCATAAGCTTTTGCACCTCATATTTCAGTGGATAGCAGTTCTCAATATCGTGCCCAGGTGCACCCTGGTGAAAAGCACAATGAAGCTCAGGTTTATACCACCATGGAAGTGGTTCTGGGATCTGCGGTGGATTCCTTGGTTGAATCAAATTCTTGAGGACTAAAGATGGGTACAACTCTGCGTACGACATAGAAATCGGGTCGAAAGAGACCTTCTTCCTCTCGAAGTTCTGTTACTGGTGATGATTGTTGCTGGAATTGTTGTTGTTGTAGGTGTTTGTTCTTTGTTGTGGTTGTTGTTGTTGACGTTGATTTTGATATTGATGTTGTTGTCCTTGAATTGGTGTTGTTGACTGATTTGAAAACACTGGAATAATAGAAGATACTTGATGATGATGATGTTGACGGGGTGGTAAATTTCTTCTTGCTTGAGGCCACCTCTGCCTCCCACTGCTTACTGCATTTGTTTCATTTTCCTTCCTCTTGCTAAAATTGCTCCCATACTTCTTGCTAGTGGACGCCTCTTCTTTCGACAATTGTTTCTCACGGACCCCCTCTTCAAGTCTCCTCCCCATGTTTACCATTTCAATAAAATCATTGGGGGCACTGGCAATCATACGTTCATAATAAAATGAACTCAGGGTTTTGAGAAAGATTTTTGTCATCTCCTTCTCCTCTAGAGGAGGAGTAATCTGGGCAGCCAACTCCCTCCAACGCTGGGCGTACTCTTTGAATGTTTCCTTGTCTTTCTGAGACATGGACCTTAGTTGGTCCCCCAGCACCATATCCACGTTGTACTTGTACTGTTTCACGAAAGCCTCACCTAGATCATTGAAAGTGCGGATGCTTGCACTATCTAGCCCCATATACCATCGGAGTGCAGCACCTGTCAGGCTATCCTGGAAATAGTGAACCAATAGTTGATCATTATCTGTCTGGGTTGACATCTTGCGGGCATACATCACAAGATGACTGAGTGGATAAGATTTTCCCTTATACTTCTCAAAGTCAGGCACTTTGAATTTGACTGGGATTTTCACATTGGGCACTAAGCACAGTTCAGCAACACTCTTCCCAAACAGATCTTTGCCTCTCAGCGTTTTCAAATCCTTGCACAGCTCAAGGAATTGATCCTTCATCTCATCCATCTTCTCGTAGACGTTCGGGCCCTCAGATGGCTCGGAATGATAGATGGTGTCTCCTACACGCGGCAAAGTATGCACAACGGGAGGTGGCACAGACATGATCGGGCTAGATGCCGACATGGAAGCAAAAGTGGGAGCGAAACCCTCTGGCACAAAATTAGGTGGCATTCCCTAAGGGAATCCAGCAGGCAGATTTGGAGCAAAGTGGGCGGTGGCAGCAGGCACTGTAGAGGTAACCACTTCAGAAATGACAGTCCTCGTCGGAGGAGTTGCAGGAGTTGGAGAAGCTTGGCTCTAGGCAGCAAGAATGGAATCCATCATGGCAGTCAGTCGGGCAATCTCCTCTTTCAAATCTCGGTTCTCTTGCTCAAGGTGTTCCATGATCTTTGAATGATTGGCTCGAGTGTTATATCGGTGAGTCAACTTGGCTAAAGCACAGAAGAACACCAATCAGACACCTGGCAAAAACCTGCTTATGCAAATGATGCATGAAATGCAATGCTTGATTGTTTTTATTTTCAAGGAACTTACTATATCATTTGCAAATATATAAAAATTGGAATGGCAATTGCAATAATTTGATATGACCAAAAATCTATTTTCATTTATATAAATTGGAAGGATTACACTGAGTACAATTTCAGAAACCAAAATAAAAGATACAAGAGAAAAGGAGACTAGTCATCCTAAGGATCCCTAACAACAGTGTCAAAAGATCTGGCTGAAGGCGCATACTTCCTTCGAATGCGACGAATCTCGGTCTCAAAAGAAGCCTTCATCTGAGTCTTCTCGAGGACAAGCTGGTCAACAATCTTCTTCCAAGCAACGGAAGGGTGAGGCATGCTAGAATATGGGACCTTTGGCTCTCTCTGTCTCTTCGTCACTCGGTCTTCAAGTAGCTCAATCAGTGCGTCTTTGTCCTTAGACTCCAATATCAACTCTTCATGCTTCTTGCTCAAAGCATGGAAACGCTCTTCCCACATATCCTTCTCTTGCTTCATCTTGATGAGCGCGTCTTCCAACTCCTCTACATCTTGGTTAGGGAGAGTTAATGGCTCAGCCACAACCATAGACATAGGTCTCTCACAAGGATAAGGCATCTTCAATTCCATAGCTCTCTTCTTCATCCAAAGAGTTTAAGCTTCCAAAGCTACACAATTGTGCGGACCAAGCTCGGATCTTCCTTTCCTATGCACATTATGCCAAGCATGCACAATCTTCTGCTTCAAATGTTGGGGATGTTTACCCTCTTGATAGAAAAGACCCTCTAACAACGTGTTATTAGGTTTGTCTCTCAAGGGGAACCCAAGTTGACGACGAGCCAAAGCAGGGTTGTAGTTAATTCCTCCTTGTATACCAATGAGAGGCACATTAGAGAATTCACCACAACTATCAATAATCTCCAAACTGCTTAAGGACGGATCATACCAAACTACATCATCATTGGTGAGAGACATAAGTCTCTGAGACCACCTTAGACATTGTTTGTTCTCCACAAAAGCAGGTGTCTGAGGCAAGTGCGAAATAAACCACTTGTACAGAAGAGGAATACAACAGACAATCGTTCCACCACCCTTAGAATTCCTTAGATGTAAAGAGAAATACATATCACCCAACAAAGTAGGCACAGGATTCCCAATCAAGAAAAGTCTAATGGCGTTAACATCAACAAAACCGTCAATGTTAGGGAACAAAGCTAATCCATAAATGAGCAATACAAAGATAGCTTCAAAAGCATCCACACTACCAGCTTGAGCAAGAGTGGTAGCTTCCTTGATGAGGAAAATAGATGGCAATCCAAATAACCCTCCTTTTTTCACCCAATGAGCCTCTATCTCAGACTTCTTTAAGTGAAGAGCTTCAGCAATAATACCAGATCGTAGAATCTTCTCCAATCCACTAAAATGCACTCTACTAGAAACAGGTATCCCCAAAATATGAGAATACTCCTCCAAGGTAGGCACAAGCTGAAAATCTGGAAAAGTGAAACAACGGTAAAGATGATCATAGAACTTCACTAGCACACTCAAGAGTCCTTCAACTACATCAGCAGACAAGTTGGACATGAGCTTCCCATGACGTTGTTTGAAGTCCAAGGGATCTAATACAAAAGATGTTAGCTTCCTTAACTCTTTCAAGTCGGGACATCTAAAACTGTACTTCTTAGTGTTCCTTCGTCCATAATCCATGGTCTGAAAATATTTGCAAATGATACCTTAGTTCCTTGAAATTTCGTGTGATGAATGTTATGATGCGCATGAAATGCATGAATGCAACAATCACAAGTAAGGGATCACACACAAGGCAAAAAAAGGTCAAGGGATGAATCAAGTCATTGCCAAGATCAATCATCCATTTTGGTGGATTATGGTTTACACCTTATCAACACCCAAGTTCCATTGATATTGACAAGACTTAATTGAATCAACCAAGAATCAAGGGTTTGTTGCAAGTCACGAGCATGGAGTCTGGGTAAGAACCATCCCAAAGGAGTGAACTAAGGATAAAACCTGTAGATCATGTTCTAAAAAGTTCCCACAGTCTTAATTCCATCTATCGAATATTACAGGTTAAGATGACCGACCCATTGACCCATAATATTCTCAAGAGAAACTCGTCTGAGTGTAGTATCGCGTAACAACTGTTATCAAGTCTACACTTGAACAGTTTCCGCACTACGTCCTAAATAGGCCAAGATGGGTTAGGTGTTCTAAGGTCCTCAGCTTCTCAGACCCAATTAGAAATAGTCATGCCTAACCATAAATACTTGTGTGACATTTCCAAATCCAAAGGAGTCTCCACTGAGCAGATGGATCTCAAGCCAACTTGTTAAGGACTACTCCACACAAGTCGAACATTACTATACCGTCCTCCTATCTTAATTGCACTTAAGTTCGGGTTAGAACTTATCTCACCACTCAGAGATCACCAAGCACAACAAGCAGATTATATCACACATACATATATACAAACATCACATATATACAAATATATTCACACAAAAAGTAGGCTAAACCCACTAGAGACTACTCCCCAGCAGAGTCGCCACTTAATTTCTGTAGCGGGAAATTCATGATCATAAAGCTATTGACAAGCTAAACATCAATTAACAAGAGTCGCCACCGTGATTTTGTTTTTTCCAATGGAAAAGGGAAAAAATGCGAACAAAACCCAAATAGTAAGAAGTTTTCAAATAAAAACTAATAAAAATCAGAGATCACATGTAAGGGGATTGGTTACACAGAGGGAAGGTGTTAGCACCCAAAGCGTCCTAGGTACTCCTAGGGAGCCCTTTTTGTGTGCATATATATTTTGTACAAAGTGATGTTTACAAACAAATAGAATGAGGGGATGAGAAAAGACTTGATTAATTATATTTTTGTGTTTGATAAGACCTTTGGTCTCGTCCTACGTACCAACATATAAATGAGGGATCAAAACCTCGTAGTTCGTGCTATAAATTTCAAAGTGAGTTGGTTGGTTTTAACAAAAATTAAGCTTGAAAGGCACAAAGGTCTAAAATGGTTTGGACGAGTTAGTTCTTTTTGGTTTTTTGAAAGTTTAAGTCAAGTATAGTTAAGTTTATTTACAAGTTTGATTTAAGAAAATAAGTTTGAAAATGCAATGGCATAAGGCCAAAGTTTCTACCTTTTTGTAAAAGTTGTCAAAGTTTCTAACAAAATAGTTCACGCAAAGAAGGTTTTGGAAATGGAGGGAAAGATTTTGAAATTAAAGAAATGGGGAGAAGATGAAGAGACTACCCTAGATACAAGAAATTTAAAAGTTTAAAGTTGAAAAGATCTAACCAAATGGGAGCAATTATATCAATAGAAACCCAGAATTCCCTTAGACTTTTTTAGAATCAAGCAACACACAAATGCATAATTATATCAATCTTGAAGAGAAAAGGCATCAAATAAAGATGTCCTCATCCAAGCTTATCCAATTCATTGATCTTCTTTAGAATAGCCTATGTAGTAGATGAATTCCATAAGTCACAGGTTCAACATAACAGCTTAACAAGGATCAATGTTGCAGATGAATCTGGAGAGATCTTGAATGATGTATCAAATGAATTCAAACTTGCAAGTTCTTGGTTCTTCAACAAATTGGCATTGGCCAAGTCCATTAGCAAAGGAATATTGCCTAAATTCTAAGTCCAATTGGGGAGATCAAAACAATAGTCCACTCAAATTGTCTTTTAGGGTTTTTGTTATTATTATGTGCATTAATGGTCAAAGACCAATCAAACAAACAAAGAAACAAAGTATATCACACAATATGGTCCAAGTGGATGATGCGGTGTTTCGCAAGTATACGAACGCGTCAGAGTAATATAAAAGATTGTCGAATCCACAGAGACCAAGTGTCAATCTATCGTTATCTATTGTTATGGTGTTTATCAAAGGCAATCAAAATAGGTGTTTTTGGAGTGTGCAATGAAAAGTAAAGTGTTGAATAAAGATTAATTAATAAAGATAGGATCAAATGTAATTCACGTAATCAATTAATAATCCAAGTACTTGCTAATAGAATTACTTATGGGCAATGTTTCCTACTTTGAAAAGAACTAATTTAACAGGAATTGTCGCTTTCGCGTATTCAGAACCGAGTTGTACTCCCTAATCACACCCTCTTATTGTCACTTATAAAAAGGCGCGCATTGCGTTAGAGTAGTAAACCTATTTTTAAGAAATATAGTATCTTGACTAAGTTGAAAAGTATTATAACCTGGATTTCTTAACCAAAAGAGGTTCTCACGAACCAGACTCTAAACTTATAAACGCGTCCGAAAATAGTTTTAAAATCTCTTTTCTTCTTAAGTTAAAAACTCCTAATGAACTAAACAAAGCGCTTTCTCTATTTTTGAAATAATTAAAAACAATTAAGTTTAGATAAACGTTGGATGGCTTTCGATCTTACCCAACAGAATTGAAGTGCGGGAAAACTTAAGTTGAAAGTTAAAATAGCCTTTAAGTGTTTCTACGAACAATTGTATGGATTATCGGTTCAATTACGATCCTTACATTCTAACCTTATAACTTTAGTTAGACATGGTAAAGTAAAAGTGCATTAATTTAAATAAAAGTAGTGTGAGTGCGAGAAATAAATAATTTAAAGCGAGTGCGAGGAAATAAATAAAGTAAAGCGAGTGCGGAAAATAAATAAAGTAAAGCGAGTGCGGGAAATAAAGAAAAAGTAAAGCGAGTATGAGGAAATAAATAAAGTAAAGCGAGTGCGGGAAATAAATAAAGTAAAGCGAGTGCGGGAAAATAAATAAGATAAAGACAAGTAATGAAAACCTGCTCCAATCGGAGGATTGAGTAAATTGCAAAGCGGAAATGAAAATGGCGGCAGGATTAACTTCCTTCCAAAATGCTCCAAACTCGATTACAGACTCTATCACAGACTCGATTACACAATTGTGGTAACACTCCAATGCAAAGCGATTACCACTTTATAATACTGAATATATGCCTAATTGAAACAAAGTTGCTCTGAGTTTGCCTCTGCTCTAAGTTTGGATCATTGTAAAAGTGATTTCGAGTTTCTATTTATAAGTAAGTAAAAAGATGGAAATGACCAGGATGCCCTTCAACTTGAAAATGGGAGGGAAAACTTTTCCTCTTGTGGCGCCCGCCACAAGGCCATGGCGCCCGCCACAAGGCCAATCTGAGGCACCTTAGTGGAAGTAGTGGGGAACATGGAAGTTGATGGAAGTTGAGCTTGGACACGTCATGGCAGGGTCTATGGCGCCAGCCATGGGGTAGGCCACAAGTACAAAATGCTGAATTTTAGGGGTTTTGGCTCTTTTTCGCTCCTTTTCTCGATTGGGGCTCCGATTAAAGTAAAAACCTGAAAACAAAGGAAAACATAGCAATAACACAACAAAATAACAATAAAACAACTAGAATGCATGTGAAATCGGAGTCGAAAATACGGTAAATTTTAGTGTTATCAAACTCTCCCACACTTAAACCTTTGCTTGTCCTCAAGCAAAACATTAAAAAGCTCATAAAAGAAAATTTGTGTCAACGAGTGCTTCAGGTAAAAATTCTAAGTTCAAGTCGGGATGCAGTGATAGGTACTAACTGAGTGAACTAAGGGTATCATGATGACACTGATCCGCAAATACGGACATAAACTTCATTCCTATATTAACCAACCCATATTATCCCACAATACCTAGGCCTGCCTCTTCATCTCTTTTTGTGTCCTTTTCATTCAGGCGCAATCACATTAAGCCTGTTATCCGTACATGCTTCATAGTAGAGTGGCCTGTTAGTGATTATGATCTGAGCATGGGGTTTCTGGCACATAAATATATGTAAACCCTTTTATTGGACCTAACTGTAGTTGTGGGGGATCGGATCGTAATCCGCCCTACCGAGTTCAGTGCCAGATACCTCTGAACCAACTAACAGTGGGTAAGTGTTTCTTTTTCTTTTTCTTTTTGTAGCAAATTTTTACAATTCTTTGGTTTAAATGACTTTGTGAGGGTCACCTATACCGGAGTTGCCTTTTTGCTTTCTTTTATTTTTTTGTTTTGCTGGATCATTCACTTATTTGCATCGGTCCCCTACGTAGAGGATGCGTAGGCCGGAGCTGACTGCTGAGATAAACTACTGAGGACTTATACGGAAATGATGATTAAGGCCATGGTATATGGGGTTTCGGGAGTGGTTCCTATATTTACGAAGTCTATGGTGCTAAAATAATACTGATGTTTCGCAGAGTTCTCCCAAGTCACCGCATCCTTACTCAAAACATGTCCTTAAAACCTGAAAACTTTCAGAATAACACTATTTTCTTTTGCAAAAAAAAAATCGGTGGGGCTAAAGGTATGGGGAGGTAGGATTGTACTAAAGATATATTATATTTAGTGACTCGTCAGACTTATGCATTATACTAAAAAGCAAAATAAAAAACTAAAAGGAAATAAAAATAAATAAACTATCTAAAAACAGCAAAGAAAAACGAGAAAAACAATAAATAAAAGACGATTGAGTCTCCTCCCACACTTAAATTGAACATTGTCCCCAATGTTTCGAAATAAGATAAGGGAAGAGTTACTTGACAGCCTATTGCTGACCACTAGTGCCCTCGCCATCCTGAGGTGGACGACGGGATCGGGTACGACGACGGTCTCTCTGATCCATCCTCGCCTGCAGGGCATCCTGAGCGGTCCTCACCTCTCGAAGGTTACCCATAATGGAACCTTGAGTGGCTTCAATGAGTGCCATGTGTCTTTGGTGGTAGTGTTGCTGACGGGCTTGTGAATCTGTGATCGTTTGCAGGGACTGTAGAACAGTATCGTAGGACCTGTCTGTCCTCCGCTGCGACTCTTGCATGAAGCTCATGTTATCCGCCATTTGTTGCTGGATGGTAGAGAGTAGGTCGTCACGCCTCTGCTCTCTAGCCATGTGGTCACGCCACATATCCTCTGTAATATAGAATCCAAGAGTGGTACCTGCAGAAGAAGAAGATGGTGCGGTGTGTGGTGGTGAAGGATGATGGGGGGACACATGGGGTACGGGAGATCTCTCTCTCCGATCATATTCATCATCGGTGTCATGTCCCGCCTCATCAGGAATGTTAGGAGAAAGGGGACCCAAAACAGGTGGAGCATCTAAAGCGTAGGTCCAATTCCTCTCATCTCGTACATCTGTACGTCTAGTGCACGGCAAAACAACAGATGGGATGGCTACACCATGAACCATAAGCATATAGCCTCCTTCTCTCCTCGAACGACACAGTTTCATGTCTCTCAAAAAATTTAGGTTAATTGTGCGAGGAGGTAAGGGGTCTAGGGTGTCCATCTCATTGTTCAGGTTAAGTGCCCAAGCAATAGATGTAATCAATCCCCCAAAAGAAATCGGTCCCGCTTTATTCAAAGTTAAAGTCATATGAGCAAGCATGAACGGGACTGAATTAATACATCTATTTGTGAGGCTTCCTTGTAAAAATAGAAGCTCTCTAGCATTAACCTTATTTGGATTCTCCCGGCCAAAAATAGTACATGCCAACAGGTATCTAAAAACTCTGATGGTCGGGTTGTGGATAGTTGAGGCAAGAACTCCTTCAAAAGAGTTTATGGAAGTGTTTGATAAACGCTCCCATAAGGAAAATACCTCAACTGACCACTCTGAATCCAAAGGGGCCTCACAAATAGCACCGTCCCCATGAGGGATCCCTAACAAGCTGGCTAGTTCGTCGGTACTGAATTCGTATTCAACAGCAAACATTCTAAATCTGACAGTACCAATTGTGCTAGTAGTGTTAGGGTTGACAATATAAATCAAGGAACTCAAAAATTCAATTGTCAACCGCTCATAGGTAGGTTCTTTGTTGGAAAAGAAATTATGCAAACCTAAATTATCTAATAAATGAAATATGCTATGATAGATACCTAAAGTGTAGAGACAGTTTTCGTCAACATACCTTGTCGGGAGGATTTCCCGATTTTGCAACCGTTCGATAATTTTTCTTTGTCTATCCCCCGGTTTCCCTCCTCGAAGAATGAATCCATTAAACTCCATTGTGTAGCTCTTGAAAAGTGACGAAGAAGATGAAGTGGTTTGTGAAAAGGTTGGATTTTTACGAAATCTGACGGATGAAAATGAAAATGGAAATCAGAAAGATGATTTGTACGGTGTGGTGGTTAGAAAAGTATGAGCTTTTTGTGGGTTCAAGGATGTTTTTCCAAGATGAAAAAATGGGTTTGGAAGGTTGTAAGGTGTAAAAATGGTGAAGAAAGGGGTTCTTCCCCGACCTTTTACAGACGCTATGGCAGGCGCCACAGGGTCTATGGCGGGCGCCACAAGGCAAAATCTGGCTGGGCCAGATTTTG
Organism: Lathyrus oleraceus; assembly: GCF_024323335.1. Taxonomy (NCBI): domain Eukaryota; kingdom Viridiplantae; phylum Streptophyta; class Magnoliopsida; order Fabales; family Fabaceae; genus Lathyrus; species Lathyrus oleraceus. Next base: position 235,220,909 of record NC_066580.1, on the reverse strand, counting down.
GTCCTTTGGCTTGGGTTTCTCTTGTCTTTTAGCTTTTAGGGGTCCGGATAGCATTTGTTTTGTGATTTTCCTAGCATCATTGGCTTGCATAATTTTTGTAGAAGTAAAAATAAAATAAAAAATGAAACAAAAATTAAATATTAGACTAATAAATAAATAAACAACTAAAATAAAAAATGCAAATAAAACAAACATAAGACATATATAGATAAAAGTAGAAATATCGATGTATATATGTAGTTTATATAATATTCCAAATGCGATTATATAAGATGGGTTATGTAAATACGAGAAAAATAAAATAAAAGAAAGATAAAATAAGATGGAATGGTGAGATCATATAGTGGGGATGTCATCTTCCTGAGTGGATCCACGGAGCGTGGCTACTTCCTGCTTGAGCTCTGCGATCTCCTGATATAGACAGTCGGCTTCTGTAGCATGGGTGAGATCAGACACTCCCATCTGTAAAGTGAGGTCAACCACCTCCTGTCTAAGCTCTACGATCTCTCTACGACACTCATCAATCTGGGTGCGGATGTCGGGGGTCTGCAATGAAAGATTATTAGAGAAAATAGTGATTCTGGGAGATGGTGGTGTAGGCGTATATTCAACAACGGGTGGTGATCTCGGCTCCTCAACGGTCTCTCCCTGGCCCTCCAGAGCACACTGGTCATCATAGGATCTGGCCGTGTGAAATAATGGATAGCCTCGCTGTCGACTAGCAATCGGAACTGACATGGGTGGAAAGAGGGTCTCCTCATCAACCCTCTGGTTAAACAGAATTCGATGTCCATGGTGGTGTACCCACAGTAGGTCCGAAGATGTAACAGCTTGCGAGACAGACCTAAAGCGACAACAATCTGCGTGATGATTCCGCCAACATGGATGACTCCTTCGGTAGATCTGGAGATATCGCTGAGACTGTATAATAAAAATTTCCCACATGCTACTGGGCGAGACTGGGATGTACAAAATAATAGGAAGATCTCCTCTTCACTTAGTAGTGTCTCTGCATCTGGCCTTTCCAGGAAGGAATATGCTAATATCATCTGAAAGTATCTGAAGGCGGGGTTATGTATAACATGAGACAATAGTGTAGATGGATCCTGGCTTCCGCCACCTGATATATCACTCCAAAACTTCTCAACCTCCTTACCCATAAAATATCCCATAGGTGTCTCCGGGATAGCATCAGGAGTGGTCTGGAAGCCCAAAAGGTCACCGAACTCTTTCTGGCTGAAAGAGTACTCAACTCCAAAAAGCCTGAAAGCAGCATACCCATCTGGTCCAGAGTATGGGTCATAGTCGAATGAACTCAGGAACTCCAGTGTCAGGTTCCTGTAGGTGTTACTCAAGTCATCACCAAACTCGTCCCAGTGAAGCTGGTGGCTAAGGAATCGGATACTCGGCTCGATACCCAGTGCCTCCATACAATGCTGATCAGGATAACGTGTGGGTGCCATAGGGCGCTGATACAGAGCGATGTAGCGCTCTCTCTAAGCATTATCTCTATAGGCCACGTGCATGTCATCGAAATCCTGCATCCTGTAAAAGTTAAGAAAGTGATCCTGAAAGTGCAAACCATTCAAATTTTAGTCTCAGTGCAAAATATGATAAAATAAAATAAAAATAAAAGTAAATAAATGCGAAAAAGTAAAATGAAGGAAAAACCATGGGTTGCCTCCCATGCAGCGCTTGTTTAACGTCATTAGCTTGACGATTATAATCTATACACCTGTAGTAGTAGGAATTGGTGGATCAATCAGGGTGTGGCTTGAGTAGTATGCTAGAATGTCTCCTCCTTCGTAGAGCTTCAGTCTTTGTCCATTTACAATGAATGGACTATAGGTTTCGTTCTTGATTTCCATGGCTCCGGATCTCAGAATCTTGGATACTTCGAATGGGCCAGTCCATCTTGAGCGTAGCTTTCCAGGGAAGAGTCGTAACCTAGAGTTGAAAAGGAGAACAGAATCGCCTATATTGAAGTTTTTCTTTACTATTCTTTTGTCGTGATAGGCTTTTGTCCTCTCTTTATATATTTTTGCATTCTCGTAGGCAGATTGCCTAAGTTCTTCTAATTTATGGATGTCTAGGGTACGCTTTTCTCCAGCGGCTAGGTAGTCTAAATTCAAAGTCTTAATGGCCCAATAGGCCTTATGCTCTAATTTGAACGGTAAGTGACAGGATTTTCCATAAACTAGTTGATAAGGAGTAGTTCCTATAGGGGTTTTGAAAGCGGTTCTATAGGCCCATAATGCTTCTTGAAGCTTCTGAGACCAGTCTCTCCTAGAAATAGAAACAGTTTTCTCTAGGATTTGTTTTATCTCCCTATTAGATACTTCTACTTGGCCACTAGTCTGTGGGTGGTATGGTGTTGCTACTCTATGCCTAACTCCATATTTTCTTAAAAGTTTGTCAAATATTCTCGATATGAAGTGTGATCCTCCATCGCTTATGACTAAACATGGTGTTCCAAATCTAGGGAATATATAGTTTTTAAATAGTTTGATTACTACCCTAGTGTCGTTTGTGGGTGCAGCTATAGCTTCAATCCACTTAGACACATAGTCTACAGCTACTAAGATATACCTGTTCCCTAAGGATGGTGGGAAAGGTCCCATGAAATCTATACCCCATACGTCAAAGAGTTCTACTTCCTGAATGTTTCTTAGAGGCATTTCATCACGCCTTGAAATGTTTCCAGTGCGTTGGCATCTATCACATTTGACAATGTAAGCATAGACATCGCGCCACATGGTAGGCCAGAATAGGCCAGCTTGAAGAATCTTGGCGTATGTCTTAGAGGTGCTCGCATGTCCACCATAAGGTGCAGAGTGATAGTGCTCGATAATATTATTTACCTCTTCTTCTGGAATGCAACGGCGAAAAATGCCATCTTTACCCCTTTTGAAAAGGAGCGGTTCGTCCCAATAGAAGTTTCTCACATCGTGGAAGAATTTCTTTTTGCGGTGGTAGTCAAGATCAGGGGGGACTATATCAGCAACTAGGTAATTAACGAAGTCTGCATACCAGGGTACGTTACTTATTGCTAAGGAATTTTGGGGGTGCTCATAAGGATCTAGGTTATCATCTTCAATGGTTTCTACTCTAGCTATCAGTCTATCATAGGCGAAGTCATCATTTATGGGTACTAGTTCAGGTTTTAGATGTTCTAGCCTAGAAAGGTGATCAGCTACTACATTTTCAGTGCCTTTTTTTATCTCTTATATCTAAATCAAACTCTTGTAGTAATAGAATCCATCGGAGTAACCTGGGCTTGGCATCTTTTTTACTTAATAGGTAACGAATGGCAGCATGATCGGTGTAAACTATAATTTTTGCTCCTACTAGATAAGATCTAAATTTGTCTATAGCGAAAACTACAACGAGTAATTCTTTTTCAGTTGTTGCATAGTTAAGTTGGGCAACATCTAGGGTTCTACTGGCATAATAAATGGCATGTAATTTTTTATCTTTCCTTTATCCTAGAACGGCTCCAACTGCATAATCACTAGCATCGCACATTATCTCAAAAGGTTCCGACCAATCGGGTGGTTTCATAATGGGTACTGAGATTAACGCTTGCTTTAAAAGATTAAATGTGTCATTACATTTTTCATCGAAAATGAATTCAGCATCTTTCATTAAAAGTCCAGTTAAAGGTTTGGTTATTTTGGAGAAGTCCTTAATAAAACGCCGGTAGAATCCAACGTGTCCAAGAAAGCTTCAGACTTCTCTGATGGTTTTTGGTGGTTTTAGGTTTTCTATAACTTCTATTTTAGCTTTATCTACCTCTATACCTTTTTCGGAAACTATATGTCCTAAAACTATTCCTTCGGTTACCATGAAATGACATTTTTCATAGTTTAGCACGAGGTTCACCTCCACGCATCTCTCCAGGATTTTCTCAAGGTTAGCGAGACAATTATGGAAATCAAATCCGTAAATCGAGAAATCGTCCATAAACACTTCCATGATACCATCTAGGTAATCTGCGAAGATTGACATCATGCAGTGTTGGAAAGTAGCTGGGGCATTACAGAGGCCGAATGGCATTCGTTTGTAGGCAAAAGTTCCATAAGGGCATGTAAAGGTAGTTTTTTCTTGATCTTCGGGGTGGATAGGTATTTGGAACAATCCAGAGTATCCATCTAGATAACAAAAGTAAGAGTGTCTGGCTAGACGCTCCAACATTTGGTCTATAAATGGTAAAGGGAAATGATCCTTCCTAGTTGCTTTATTTAATTTTCTATAATCTATACACATCCACCATCCTCCTTCTAAACGTTTTGCTACATGTTCGCCTTTATCGTTTTGCACGACTGTGATGCCTCCCTTTTTAGGTACTACATGCACGGGGCTCACCCACTTACTATCAGAGATCTGGTAGATGATACCTGCCTCAAGTAACTTAAGAACTTCCTTTTTAACAAGATCACTCATTATAGGGTTTATTCTTCTCTGATGTTCTCTGGAGGGTTTTGAATCTTCTTCGAGCGAAATCCGATTCATGCATATGGATGGGCTTATACCTTTCAGGTCAGAGATATTATATCCTAAGGCTGAGGGATATCTTCGTAAAACGTCTAAAAGTTGGTTCGTTTCCTCTTGGCTCAAGGTAGCACTAACTATAACTGGACGGTTCATCTCTTCATCGAGGAACTCATATCTCAGGTTCTTAGGCAGTTCCTTAAGTTCTAAGGTTGGTTTCTTAGGGCATGGCATAACATCTGGAGTAAGGGATAAACATTCGTAAAGGTTATCATCGATGTAGGGTTTCTTAAAGTCATCATCTTCCCTTATGAGAGTTGATGGTAACTTAATTGTTTTTATAATTTCTTTTTGTTCTAATTCTCTAACACATTCATCAATGATATCTAAGGCATAACACGAGTCTCCCATCACAGGTGCCATAAGAAATTTCGAAAGTATAAATTCTATCTTCTCGTCACCTACCTCAAATGTTAACTTTCCTTTCTTGACATCTATTATGGCTCCTGCAGTCGATAAGAATGGTCTACCTAGAAGGATTGGTATATCATTGTCCTCTTTGATGTCCATGACAACAAAATCAGTAGGGATAAATAACTGACCTATCATAACAGGAACATCTTCTAAAATGCCTATCGGATACTTAACAGATCTATCGGCTAACTGAAGTGACATCTTAGTGGGCTGTAATTCTCCTAAGTTTAACCTCTCACAAACTGCTAAAGGCATTAGGCTCACACTAGCTCCTAAGTCTAGAAAAGATTTTTCGATGACATGATTACCCAAAAGGCAAGGAATGGAGAAATTTCCAGGATCTTTATCTTTCTTTGCTAATTTGTCCTCGGAAATAGCATTACATTCCAAAGGCTTCGGATCGTCAAGTCTACGTTTGTTGGTAAGGATGTCTTTGAGAAACTTTGCATAAGAAGGTATTTGGGTGATGGCTTCTGTGAAAGGGATTTCTACATGAAGTTTTTCTATAACTTTAATAAATTTTTGATACTGTTTATTGATCTGGGTTTGTTTGAGTCTTTGCGGATATGGTATAGGTGGTTTATATGGCGGGGGTGGTACATAAGTTTTATCTTTAGGTTCTTCTCCTTTTTCTCGACCTTCCTGAGTTTCAGATTCCTCTGGTTCCTTTACTTCGTCTGTGGGTTTGGTACATTCCTTAGAAGTTTCGGGTTCACTCAATCTAGGGTTTGGTGGCTCATCGTAAGCGTTCCCACTTCGTAGGGTGATGGCATTGGCTTGTCCTCTCGGATTTTGTTGAGGTTGTCCAGGGAATTGTCCTCCAGGTGTAGTCTGAGGGGCTTGGTTTAAAGCTACCTGAGAGATCTGGGTTTCAAGCATCTTGGTATGAGTAACTATTTGGTCAACCTTGGTTCCTAACTGAGTAATCAATTCGTTAACATGAATGTTCTGGTTCATGAACTCCTTGTTTTGTTGGGTTTGAGCGGTGATAAAATTTTCCATAATTTTCTCAAGGCTCGGCTTTAGTGGTACGGGTTGCATAGGTTTATTTGATCTTAGGGCTTGATAACTAGGTCTCAGAGGTGCATTATTTTGAATAGGGTTATTGTTTTTATAGGAGAAGTTCGGGTGATTCCTCCATCCAGGGTTATAGGTATTCGAATATGGGTTCCCTTGGGTGTAGTTCACTTGCTCAGAGTGGGTTTCGTTTAATAGACTGCATTCTGCAGATTGGTGTCTTTTGGTTCCATATATCTCACAATCCGACAAAACTGCGGCTATAGTATTCGGGTCTATGCACATATGCTCGACTTTGAGGGCTAATGCGTCCATTTTAGCTTGCATCATGTCTATAGAGCTTAGTTCATGCACTCCTCCTTGGGCTTCCTTCTTCTTAATTGTCGCTCGTTCGACTCCCCATGATTGATGGTTTTGAGCCATATCTTCGATGAGGGCACTAGCTTCAGGATAAGGTTTGTTCATCAGCGCACCGCCTGCGGCAGCGTCGATGGTCATCTTTGTGTTATAGTGAAGTCCATTATAGAAGGTTTGAATGATTAACCAATTTTCTAAACCATGATGTGGGCATGCTCGTAAAACTCTTTATATCTCTCCCAAGCTTCGAACAACGGTTCTCCTTGGTTTTGGGTAAATCTAGTTATATGGTTTCGAAGAACGGCGGTTTTACTCGGGGGAAAATATCTAGCAAGAAAAACTCTTCTAAGGTTATCCCAAGTCGTAATGGAATTGGGTGGAAGGGAATCAAACCATGATAGGGCTTTATCTCTGAGGGAAAAAGGAAATAATCTTAAACGTATTGCCTTAGGAGAAGCTCCATTGGTTTTAAAAGTGTCTGCTAATTTAAGAAATATTTTTAAATGTTGGTTTGAGTTTTCAGTAGCGAGACCTGCGAATTGTCTCTGTTGCACTAATTGCAACAGGGATGGTTTAAGTTCAAAATTATTAGCTGGGATGGTTGGGTTTACTATACTAGAACTAGGTTCTTCATTTTATGGTTGAGCGAAATCTGTAAGAGGTCTTTGGTTTTGATCTTCCGCCATAGCTCTCTTAATTCTATGAAAGAATAAACGTGTGCGAGCGTAATGTTCAGGTTCCGCCAGAGGGTGTACTAAGCTTAAACTTCCGGTGCTGCGAGTTATTGCATTGACCGGCGGGAAATAGCCTAAGTCTAAACGATATAACAACAGGAAAATGAAATTTGATGAAATTGGTCCCCGGCAACGGCGCCAAAAACTTCATGCGGTGTTTCGCAAGTATACGAACACGTCAGAGTAATATAAAAGATTGTCGAATCCACAGAGACCAAGTGTCAATCTATCGTTATCTATTGTTATGGTGTTTACCAAAGGAAATCAAAATAGGTGTTTTTGGAGTGTGCAACGAAAAGTAAAGTGTTGAATAAAGATTAATTAATAAAGACAGGGTCGAATGTAATTCACGTAATCAATTAATAATCCAAGTACTTGCTAATAGAATTACTTATGGGCAATGTTTCCTACTTTGAAAAGAACTAATTTAACAGGAATTGTCGCTTTCACGTATTCAGAACCGAGTTGTACTCCCTAATCAAACCCTCTTATTGTCACTTATAAAAAGGCGCGCATTGCATTAGAGTAGTAAACCTATTTTTAAGAAATATATTATCTTGACTAAGTTGAAAAGTATTATAACCTGGATTTCTTAACCAAAAGAGGTTCTCATGAACCAGACTCTAAACTTATAAACGCGTCCGAAAATAGTTTTAAAATCTCTTTTCTTCTTAAGTTAAAAACTCCTAATGAACTAAACAAAGCGCTTTCGCTGTTTTTGAAATAGTTAAAAACAATTAGGTTTAGATAAACGTTGGACGGCTTTCGATCTTACCCAACGGAATTGAAGTGCGGGAAAACTTAAGTTGAAAGTTAAAATAGCCTTTAAGTGTTTCTACGAACAATTGTACGGATTATCGGTTCAATTACGATCCTTACATTCTAACCTTATAAATTTAGTTAGACATGGTAAAGTAAAAGTGCATTAATTTAAATAAAAGTAGTGCGAGTGCGGAAAGTAAATAAAAGTAGTGCGAGTGCGAGAAATAAATAATTTAAAGCGAGTGCGAGGAAATAAATAAAGTAAAGCGAGTGCGGGAAATAAATAAAGTAAAGCGAGTGCGGGAAATAAATAAAGTAAAGCGAGTACGAGGAAATAAATAAAGTAAAGAGAGTGCGGGAAATAAATAAAGTAAAGTGAGTGCCGGAAAATAAATAAGATAAAGACAAGTAATAAAAACCTGCTCCAATCGGAGGGTTGAGTAAATTGTAAAGCGGAAATGAAAATGGCGGCAGGATTAACTTCCTTCCAAAGTGCTCCAAACTCGATTACAGACTCTATCACAGACTCGATTACACAATTGTGGTAACACTCCAATGCGAAGCGATTACCTCTTTATAATACTGAATATATGCCTAAGTGAAACAAAGTTGCTCTGAGTTTGCCTCTGCTCTAAGTTTGGATCATTGTAAAAGTGATTTCGAGTTTCTATTTATAAGCAAGTAAAAAGATGGAAATGACCAGGATGCCCTTCAACTTAAAAATGGGAGGGAAAACTTTTTCTCTTGTGGCGCCCGCCACAAGGCCATGGCGCCTGCCTCAAGGCCATGGCGCCCGCCACAAGGCCAATCTGAGGCGCTTTAGTGGAAGTAGTGGGGAACGTGGAAGTTGAGGGAAGTTGAGCTTGGATACGTCATGGCAGGGTCTATGGCGCCTGCCATGGGGTAGGCCACAAGTACAAAATGCTGAATTTTAGGGTTATTGGCTCTTTTTCGCTCCTTTTCTCGATCGGGGCTCCGATTAAAGTAAAAATCTAAAAACAAAGGAAAACATAGCAATAACACAACAAAATAACAATAAAACAACTAGAATGCATGTCAAATCGGAGTCAAAAATACGGTAAATTTCAGTGTTATCAGTGGACAAAGTGAAAATTGCATAAACATAAACAATTAGAATGATATGTACAATGGCAAATGATAATAGAGCAATAAAAATAAATTGCATTCAAAGTAAATGCTTGAAAGTAAAAGTTAATGGTTAGTAAATTAATAGTTAGTTTTGTTTTGCTTTTTGATGTTAAGACATTCTTTGGAGAACACTCAACCCACTTGCCACAAGCATGGATCCTTAAACCAAAATATCTTCCAAAGGAAGGAAAGAAGGACAAGTTTCCACACAATACCATGGAAGAGGGGAGACTTACAATCTCACTAACTAGAATGCTTATGCCTTTTGTGTCACAAATTTAGCGCTATGTTAAGCAATCGTAATTGGACTTATGTAGAAGTCACAACTATTTGAGGCCGGGCAATAAACTTTTGGTGTTAATGCATGTTGGAGACATACTATGCTCATTAAAAATACCACACACAAAAAATATGCAAAGGTGTGACCTAATCTCATCCGTACTCATGTTAATCTTTCAATCAACTAGCATTAGGACTTAGAGATGTCATTGGCCAATTGAAATAAATGGATGAAGAAGGGGAATTAGATGAGGAGGGAAAGGGATGAATGCGATCACAAATTGGTCAAAGGAGGACTTTTACCAAATTAATATTATTCATTCATTTTGGGAGATGGAATGTACATTCCATCAATCCCCTAAATCCAATAATATTAATTTGACAAAGTCAAATCGACCTTGACCAAGGCTCAACAACAAAGGGGAAACTCAAATAAGTCAATCCAAATGGTCAACATAATTAAAATGGCATTTATTTAATTAAAAGTATTAAAATAATGCATTAAATTCAAATATGTTTTATCCAAATCCTAAAATCACATCAAAACACCAAATAAATGGCCATGTGATTAATCATAGGTCAAGCAAGGTTAAAGGACCTTGGATAAAAAAATTCATAATTTTTGGACACTTCAAAATATTTTTAAACAATTAAAAACAAGTGAAAAATCAATTAATTCATGAAAAATATTAATAATGATCCAAAAAATAATTTTAATTCAGAATATGAAAGAGAAAAATATTTGAAATTTTTTAGTGAAGGTCCTATATTTTTTGGATCAATATTGAATTTAATATGAATTATTGAAGAAAATGAAATAAAAAGAAAAATCAGAAATTGCAAAAATACGTGGACCATCAGATATCCCTCATTAATTAAGGTGGCAGATCTGATGATCCACAGCGTGCATTCCACCAATGCACGAGTCAACTGCGTGGCAAACTTGTTAATAAAAAGGAACGACTAAGATTATAACGTGGAGCAAGGAACACACGGTCTAGACCTGAAACACCTCATCACCGGAGCCAGAGCTCCGGTTGTCTTCTCTGGCGAGCTTCGTCGGACTGGTCATCATCAACCATCACCAAAATTTCAAACAGGGACATGATCTTAAAGAGAAAACATCACTGAGCACGAATATCACCTCCATTTCTTCCAATTCCAACTATATTGAGAGATATGTGGAATTGAAAAATGAGGTTCATGATCTGAGTTGCTTCGATTCAGCATCAAAATAACTCAAACACCTTGCCTATATTGGTAGGACTTCAGCCAACACAATAATCAAGAGAATTGAGCAAGAAACAAGGAGAATCGAAGAGATCAAATTTTCTACAAATTACCTTCAATGGAGGTCTGAGCTTGCTAGATCTTGACCTGGATCGTGCTTTGCTTCACTCCAATTGCTTGCAGAAGAGGAATGGAATGGCTTAGAATCAAAGGACTCCTGGAGAATTGAATTCCAAAACAGTGGAGATTCAAGCTCAAATTCAACAAAATTTTTCAGGTTTATCCTCTCAATGTGAAGGGTTTTCTGTGGGGAATCAAAGCTTGCGCAGTGTGTGTCTTGATTCTGAGTAATTAAGCTTCAATTTATAGAGGATTCAAGTGATAATTGCACACTCCTTTCAAGTTTCCAATTTTGGCAAAGTGATGTAAGCAGCTGCATGGGCGCGCATAGTCCCATCAAATGATTGTTCAAAAGTCCATAATGAAGTTCAGATGCATTGGAGGTGGATTGGATTGCAAGGCAATTGAGCATTGTTGTTCGAAGTTTGATCCATGACACATGATACTAGCCTATTTAAGCCATGTGCAGCCTATGCATTTCTCATCCAAAACGGATGAATTTTAGCTCTTTGGAAAGGTGAGATCAAGGGGAACAAGTTAGATGTTGAATACTTTTTCATTTGGAGCTTGTAACTTGGAGATATTTAAGGTGTAAGTTTGGAAAAATTTGACATATAAAAAATTTTCTAAGTGTCAAGCCATATGTCTCAATATTTCGCCTTGCTTAATTTTTTATGGGAGCTTCAAATGAGAAAAGTGTCTTCATCAAAGTTGTAACTATCTCAAAGAGATTCAAAATGATCACAAATTTAATGTCATTTGGATTTGAAATGATAGAGTTATGCATTTTTTAAGTTTGGCAAAATCACTTGATCAATGGTATATGTCAAAAGTGACCTATAATGTAGCCTCATATCACATGTGCAAAGAAGTTGAATTAGCTCCCACTCCCAACATCAAAGTTGAAGTAGACACGATGAATTTGATTGTGCAACTTGGAAATCTTTTATCTCATAAAAATTGAGAATGTTATGGCCTTGGGAAGTTGTCTTTCAAATTAGGGTTTAGACAAAATGACCTATAATGTTTCAACATAGAAAATGATTTTCCAACCAAAACTAGCTCTAGGTATCAACATGAAAGTTGTTTATAATGTCATTTATAGTAAGGTTTATCATGGAATCATTTTCATATGGTGAAAATTGTAGGAGATAGGGTCTAGGGAGAACCAGTTTTGATTAGACGAATCCATCTGGCCAACCACCATCAACCAACTTGCTAATTTCCAATTCTCTTGACTTTCTTGGATCATGGTAGATCATATATGAATAATATGATGAAATTTGAAGTGTCCCTTGAGAAATTTGATCAATTGGCGAGATAGCTTATTGGAGAAGTTACTCAAGATACCCAGTCAAACTAGGGTTTCCAAGGCAAATCACCTTCAAACTCTTGAAGCAAACTTGATCAATATATCATGTAAAGATCATTGGGACTCATATATGATGCTTATAACCATTATTGAATCAATTCTTGATTGTACTCTTTGTTCATGAGGGTCTCAAACCCTAGATGTGATCAATGAATCAAGGAGATCATGCCCATACCTACAAAAAGAGTTAGATAGATACAAAGACATATTTTTTGGTATTTTGGTTAGTAAAAACGATAAAATACAAGTATGATATAATCACAAAGTGCTTCGTGATCTCTCCTAAAACAAACCCAATGAAGGAGGGGTAAGGAGGATACCAAGGTATGATCCCAATGCTAATGCTTATGATGAAGTTGCATGAGGGATCTTAGGGTCAAAATTGGGGTCTTACACAAGCTTTACCATGCGTCACAAAATTGGTGAAGTCTTCATCTTCATCACCCTCTGTCACAATAGCTAAGTGTTGTTCATTACCATGAATGAACCCCCCGCTACGGAAACTGGATTGCACATCTTCAATTCTAGCCACTGATGAACCTTGTTGGAAACCCAAACCGGCCCTACTCTTGTTGTCGGAGACCTCTACCATTCGCCTCCATTGATCAGACTGACCATCTTCAACAATTCTCTGTGCATCCTTATATAAGGACATGGGTGCCCTAACTCTCTTTTCCTCAGTAATAGACAAAGCTTGGAACGGAGGTCCAACCTCATCCTCGACTTCTACATAAGAGAAAGATGACAGGTGGCTTACCAATAAAGCCTTCTCCCCACCGAAGATAACAACCTTCCCGCTCTTGACAAACTTTAATTTCTGATGCAACGTTGAAGTAACGGCTCCTGCCTCATGAATCCACGACCTTCCCAACAAACAACTATAGGCCGGGTGGATATCCATTACTTGAAAAGTAATTTGGAAATCACTCGGACCTATCTTCATAGGAAGGTCCACTTCACCGATCACAGTCTTGCGAGATCCATCAAATGCTTTGACGATTACACCACTATATCTCATAGGAGTTCCTTGGTACGACAACCTTGACATAGTTGATTTCAGAAGTATATTCAATGTAGAACCGATGTCAACCAACACTTTTGACAAAGCGTCCTCCTTGCAATTCATCAAAATGTGTAGAGCTAAGTTATGATTTCTACCCTCCTTAAGGAGTTCTTCATCACAAAAGCTGAGGTTGTTGCAGGAAGTGATGTTAGCCACAATATGATCAAACTTATCCATCGTAACATCATGTTCCACATAATCTTTCTCTAGGACTTTCTGCAATACTTCTCTATGTACTTCTGAGTTCATTAGCAGAGACAACACCGAAATCTTGGAGGGAGTTTGGAGCAACTGCTCTACCATATTGAACTCGCTTTTCATGATCAATTTGAGCACCTCATCATCATCGTTAGGCTTTAAGCCGTTGGATTCACCAGACTGACACCTTGGAGCACTAACAGAATCTACCACAGGCACATCAACCTTCTTACTAATAGACATATCTTCCACATTCTTTGGGAACACTGGCCTAAAGACACGACCATTGTGGGTCACCTTAGTAACATCGGCTATGCTCACAAAAGAACTAGTCGTAGGTAAAGGGACCTCTTGACCATTCTCTAGCATGGTAGCATTGTACTAATATGGGACAGCCTTATCGGATGCATACGGGATGGGTCCCTCTAACCGTATAACTAACGGTGATACTGATCTATTGCTGCCATTGTTACTGTTGTCGCTGTCATACTGGATCACTACTCTTTCTGGAGTTTTGAACACATGGACTATAACATTCACGTCGTCATCTACATGACGGGACTGGGTAATTTGAATCATACCTTCATCCATCAACCTCTGGATGTCTCTCTTCATAACCATACAACCTCTAGGATTGACACTGCAAATAACATAACCATCAGGTCATGCCCATACTTGCTAACCAAGCAAATATCTTTGTGCATCCTTACCAAGGACCTTCTAATGAAGCATACATCAAATACTTTTAATTCCCCGGGACAGCCGTCCACCATATTAACAGATGAATTTCCATAGGCAGGTAGTGGGTTAACTTTGACGTTCAGCGCACAGTCCTCAAAGAACACCATTCCACTCTTGACCAGCTTCTGGACTTCATACTTCAGGGGGTAGTAATTCTTAATATCATGACCGGGAGCTCCTTGGTGGAAAGCACAACAAAGTCCCGGTTTGTACCACCATGGAAGTGGTTCAGGGATTTGAGGTGGATTTCTTGGTTGCAGAAGGTTCTTGAGAACCAATGATGGATACAATTCAGCATATGTCATAGGAATTAGGTCTAAAGAGACCTTCTTTCTCTCAAAGTTGTGTTGTTTTTTATGATTGTTGGTATTGTTGTTGTTGTAGGTGTTTGTTCATTGTGGTGGCTGTTGTTTCTGTTGTTGCAGAACTGGTGTTGATTGATTGTTCAAAAATACCAGAATGATAGATGATACTTGATGATAGTGTTGACGGGGTGGTTGACTTCTTCTGACATGAGGCCTCTTCTGCCTCCCAACAGACACTACATTAGCTTCGCTTTCCTTCTTCTTAGCAAAACTATTACCATACCTCTTGATGGTCGAAGCTTCCTCCTTAGATAATCGTCCCTCTCGAATGCTTCCCCCAAGTCATAATGGAATAATAACTGATCATTATCAGTTTGCGTCGACATATTTCTGGCGTACATCACAAGATGACTGAGTGGACAGGTATTCCCTTTGTACTTTTCAAAGCCAGGCACTTTGAACTTCATTGGGATTTTGATATTTGGAACCAAACAAAGTTCCGCATCACTCTTACCAAATATATCTTTACCCCTCAAAGTTTTCAACTTCTTTCGCAACTCAAGGAATTGATCTTTCATTTCATCCATCTTTTCATACACACCGGGGCCCTCAGACGGCTCGGAATGATAGGTGGTGTCTTCAACACGGGTAGCGTATGCACAATTGGTGGAGACATAGACATGACCGGGCTAGATGCCGGCATGGAAGCAAAAGTAGGTGCAAAACCTTCAGGCATAAAGTTGGGCGGTGTTTACTGTGGAAACTGGAAACAATCGATGGTCCTCCCTAAGCCTAAAGCTAAGGGTTACTTGCAGGATCAACCAGTTGATCCTAAGACATGTGCTAATGTAACAGGGTAACTCGTTCAATTCGACGGACTATTAACTTTGTGAGAAACGACTTCTAACACAATATTGAACAAGCAAAGGTTTTTCCACATGAAATGATGATGCTATAGACTATGGGTGACTCGTGACCGACATCACTATAACACTCAAAAGACATACACAACGAACATGCTTTTGGTGAATTCTATTATCGTAATAGAATTAGTGTCGACAGTATAGACGACAACATAAAAGGATAATTTAAACGTAAATGAAATTAAAACAAAGTGTTCAACGGGAACAATTGAAAAATAAGGAAATTGCATTGAAGTAAATGTGGTGATTCACATACATAGCACTCTTGAAAACTCTTGCTTCCTCGCGCTGGGAATGTGAAGTTTTTTACAAGTGATTTTGGTACAAAGTGAACACCCCGGAGTCCTCTGTGGGATCCCCTATTTATAATGAACTCAAGAGACTGTCTACAGGCAAAACTACCCCAAAAATAACTATCTATAGACAGATGTCGTGCTACACGATCTAAAAACTGCTCCATATCTTTGGCGCTTGTTCTCCTTGTAACTGCTAGTTATTTTGAATTTCAAACTTATCCCGCTCAGGTACTTATGTTGACACCATCCCCTATGTGTCCGATGCAATCAAGAACTTCTTAAGTCCAAATCTCTGGTTTAGTCGACATAACGGATTTCGACCCAACTTGCTTCTTCCGTCGATTTCATCTTCTGGTAACTTGTGGTTTTCCCAGCTCTTGCTTATCTTGGACTCAGATTTTCTTTCAAACATCCCCTTGGTGAGGTATAATACTTAAATCCATAAGGAGCTTTCATTAATTACGCCTTCAACATGCCTTACTAATTTCTTGTGGTAACAAAATGCCCCCCAGAGATGCCATTTTCGAATGTCGACTTTTTATGAGATAATGACATCTTTAAGATAAGATAGACAGAAGCTTCCCATGACGTTGATTGAAGTCCAAGGGATCTAATACAAAAGATGTTAGCTTCCATAACTCTTTCAAATCTGGGATTCTGAAACTGTACTTCTTAGTGTTCCTTCGTCCACAATCCATGGTCTGAAAGTATTTGCAAATAAGACCTTAGTTCCTTGAAATTTTTGGTGTGATGAATGTTATGATGCGCATGAATGCATGAATGCAAAAATCACAAATAAAAAGGATCACACACAAGGAAATCAAACAAAGGTCAAGGGATGAATCAAGTCATTGTCAAGATCAATCATCCATTTTAGTGGATTATGGTTTACACCTTATCAATACCCAAGTTCCATTGATATTGACAAGACTTGATCGGATCAACCAAGAATCAAGGGTTTGTTGTGAGTCACGAGCATGGAGCCTGGGTAAGAACCATCCTAAAGGAGTGAACTAAGTATAAAACATGTAGATCATGTTCTAAAAAGTTCCCAGAGTCTTAATTCCATCTATCGGATATTACAGGTTAGGATGACTGACTCATAAATCCATAATATTCTCAAGAGAAACTCGTCTAAGTGTAGTATCACCTAATAACTGTTATCAAGTCTACACTTGAATAGTCTCCGCACTACGTCCTAAATAGGCCAAGAGGGGTTAAATGTTCTACAGTCCTTAGCTTCTCGGACCCCAAATCAAAGATAGTAATGCCTAACCACAAATAACTTGTGTGACATTCATAACTCCAAAAGGGTGTCCACTGGGTAGATGGGTCTCAAGCCAACTTGTTAAGGACTACTCCACACAAGTCGCACATGACTATACCATCCTCCTATCTTAATTGCACTCAAGTTCGGGTTAGAAATTATCTCACCACTCAGAGATCACTAAGCACAACAAGCAGATTATATCATAAAAACAAATATACAAATTTCAAATATACAATTATATACACATAAAAAAGTAGGCTAAACCCACTGAGGACTACTCCCCAACAGAGTCGCTACTTAATTTCTGTAGCGGTAAATTCATGATCATCAAGCTACGGATAAGATAGACATCAATTAAACCAGATTCGCCATCGCACTTTTACTGTTTCCAAGGGAAAAGGGAAAAGTACGAACAAAACCCAAAATATAAGAAGTTTTCAAATCAAAACTAATAAAATTCTAGAGATTACAGGTAAGGAGGTTGGTTACACAGAGGGAAGGTGTTAGCACCCAAAGTGTCATAGGTTCTCCTAGGGAGCCCTTTCTTTTGTGCATGTGTGTTTTTGTACAAATGATGTTTGCAAGAAATAGAATGGAGGGATGAGAAAATAATTCATTAATTATATTTTTGTGTTTGACAAGACCTTCGGACTTGTGCCTACGTACCAACATAAAACTGAGGGATCAAAAGCTCGTAGTTCGTAGTAACAATTTTAAAGTGAGTGCATTGCTTTTAACAAAAGTGTGAGTTTAACAAAGGCACAAAAGGCCTAAAAAGGTTTGAATGAGTGTTAGTTCTTTTTGGCTTTTGAAAATTTAAGTCAAGTATAGTTAGGTTTATTTGCAAGTTTGATTAAGAAAACAAGTTTGAAAATGCAATGGCATAAGGCCAAAGTTTCTAATTTGTAATATGGTCCAAGTTTAGAAATCACAAACAAAGGAGATTTTTAAAAGGAGGGATAGATTTTTGAAATTAAAGAAGTGGGGAAGAGATGAAGAGACTAATCCTAAGCACAAATTTAAAAGTTGAGAGTTGAAAAGATCTGACCAATGGGTTGCAATCCAATAAACAAGAATGTCATATAGAAACCCAAATTTCCCTTGGACTTTAGAATCAAGCAATATCAATATACAAATAGCAAGAAGAAGAGAAAGACATCAAATAAAGATAGCCACATCCAAGCTTAGCAACTCCATGATCTTCTTCCAAATTCCCATGTATCAGATGACTTCAAAGATGGCATTAGACACAGGTCCAAAGTAACAACTTCAAATATGATCATGTTGCAGATGAGCTCAAATGGATCTCCCATATTGTATCAGATGAATGCTCACTTCACAAGTGTAGCGGGGTATTCGTTACCTTATGGTTTATTGACTAAATCAAAAGTAAGCATACAATTTGAGTCGCCACCGCACTTTTATTTGTCCAAAGGAAAGGCTAAAAAGCGAACAAAAGCCAAGTAAGAAGTTTTATCAAATCAAAAACTAATAAAAATGTCATAGATCTAGGTAAGGGGTTGGTTATGAAATGGGAAGGTTTTACGCACCCAAAACATCCTTAGTACTCTAAGGGAACCTCTTTTTGCAAATATGTGTTGTAGGTTAGTATTTGTGAAAATATGTGTAAAAGATTGGAGGGATGAGAAGACAATAGATTATATTTACAAGTTTGTTGTTTGAATGGATAAATCCATTGCCTACGTACCATTACAAAGGTGGGATCAAAACCTCGTAGTTCGGGGTAAAAATCTCAAAAGATTGGTGAATTGATTTGATCAAAAGCCTTAAGGTCTTTTGTTATCAAAGGGAGAAAACTCAACCTAAACCAACAATCCACCATGTGAGGAGAGCTTCAACATACTAGTGAGGGGTTAACCCTATAATAAGTATGGAAGACTTATAGTCCAATCACTAAGGATAAGGTGAGGTTTACATCAACCACTAGGATAACTCAAACCTATGACTAATGTTTATGAAAAAGGTTTTAACAAAGGTGGCCATTGGAACCACAAAATCAAATTGAAGTGAGTTATATTTACAAGTTAGATTTATTTACAAAATGAAGTCAAAGTTGAATTAAGATTCATTCACAATGAGTAATAAGGAAAAGATTTTGAAAAATCAAAGGCATAAGGCCTAGGTTTCTAGTTTGAAAATAATGTCAAAGTTTTCACAAAAAGAGTTTGGCTTGGGTTAGAGTGAGAAGAAGAAGAGAAGGGTTAGTCCTAAAGCATACAAAGATAAGAGAAGAGATAAAACCCTTGGAGTTCCTTTTCTTGAAATCATAAAGATGATTCAAGATGCTCCTTTCCTTTGGACTTAGCACATAATCAAGCAATCAAACAATTTTAGGAATGAAGCTCCTAGGATCTCCATTTGGCTTGTCTCTCTTAACTTGATTACTCATGACAATGGTCCTCCTTACTATCTCAAGATGGAATCCCTATCACACAAGAGCAAACATCAAAAAAGTTCACAACACAATAAGAGGAATGGACAAAGAATAAGTTTTGGAAAGAAAGTCCTTTGAAGTCAACTTGGAAGTTTTAGCATTCTAAAGGCAAGAGGCCTAGTTGCTCTTCAACAAATTTAGCATTCTAAAGGCATGAGGCCTAGTTGCTCTTGAACTCCTTTAAGCATAGGTATATCCTAATTCTAAGTCCTTTCTCCTTTTTGCATTGGGTTCACACAAACAAACACAAAACAAACACAAGGCAACAATATATTTATATACAATAATGAGCTCAAATGAGCAAAAGGAAAATGACATAAACATAAAATATGTGCTCAAGTGAGCAAAATAAAAAGCAATATGAATAAATGAGCAAGAAATAAAGTGCATCAAAGTAAATTGCGAGAAATAAAATGCTTAAATTAAAGTTAGTAGTTAGTGGTTATGTTAGTTTGTCATAAGACAATTTAGCATTATGTTAAGCAATCGTAAGTGGACTAATGTAGTAGTCAACCTATCTGAGGCCGGTCAATAAAACTATAGGCAAATGAACACAAATTAGAGATCATGACTAGTAAGCCAAGCTCCTACAACTTGCCATGCCAAAAGAAAAGAGGAAGGCCTTGTATGGACTTTAGGTTTTTTGCTTGACCAAGAAGAAACCTATCTTGGACACAAAGCAACTCACTTGATCTTGGATCAATTTGAGTTTGATTTGGATCAAAGAAGGTTAAGCCTCTCATATGCCAAGATCAACCATAAGACATTAACTCATTGGCCAAAATAAAAAGAAATGAGATGAAGATGAAATGAAATGGAAAGAGAAATAAAGTATCAAATACAATTGGTCAAAAGTGAATCAAATCAACATTAACCAATGTCAAACAGAAGAGAAATGAAGATCACAAGTCAACAAGTCAAACATTTTTTTTGGTATTTTTTGAAATTGAAATAAATGCAAAATAAAAATGGACAAAATATGGTCAAACCTCAAATTCAATTCAAATCAACTTCAACATGTCCAATTAAATTCTCATAAGTCTAACATGGTCAAACAAAGTTTGACAAAAAATTTCAACAATTTTTGAAATGTGAAACTATTTTAAATCAATTAAAAACAATGAAAAATAACACAAATGAATTAAAATCTCAAATCAATTAAGAAATTGATGAGACTATTTTTCATTGACTTATCATGATTCATATGTGTTAAAAAAATATTTTTGGATTTTTTCAAATATCAAAAGTATTTTAAAATGAATTAAAACTATTAAAAACCAAATAATTCAAAAAAAATATTAAATGAAGTCATAAAAATAATTAAAAATCAAAATATGGAACTAGATTTTTCCAGAATTTTTTTGGCATTGGTCTCATATTTTTGTGACTTCAAATAAAATATTTATGAATTTTTGAAAATAAAAGGAATTAAAAGAAATTAAAACAAAAATAAGAAAATAACAAAAATCCAGCGCGCTTGGATCATTCATTAAATGATGTGGTCATGATCTGAGGGCTCAGAGGCGCGGATGCACGAAAGGCCTTGGTCAAACGCGCAACACATTGAATTAAAAGAAGTCATAACAATGGAAAGTCACGATTAAAACATTTGAATACAATCCAAGGGCTCTGATGCTTCCATGTGGGGATGATGGTGGAAACCACCATCTTCTCCGGCCAGCCAACTGATTTCGGCCACCACACGCAGGGATTCAAAAGTTAATGAAAATGAAAAAGTAGGTTATCAAAATGAAGCTGGGGTGATGTACATCACCCTTGTAACCATGGATTCTCCTTAATGTTCCTATTTAAGGAGAAACATGAGCTGGAAGTTTATGGTACACAAACTGAAATGGAACAATTCATGAAATTAAGATCACCCCTGGCCTGCCTCTTGCTTGAGGACTTCAAAAAACAATTCAAACCAAAGCAATTTACATTGTGTTTCAAGATCCAGATAAAAAAAGTTTGGTGATATACCTCTGAAATGGAGCTTCAAACAACACGAATTCTCCAAGCTTTTGATCCAATCTTGCTCTAGAAGTGTGATGATGATGCAAGGCTAAGGAATTAAGACTTGAAGATCAACTAAGGATGTTGAAATTCAAGCTTGAAATTGAAAATGAAAACGGAAATTCCTTTAGGTGAGGGTGTGGTTTCAATCCAGCAGCGTTTCAGATCTCCTCCAGGTTCCTTTTTGAATGAGCAAGCACTTCTATTTATAGCTGAACTTGATGCAATGTGGTGCTTTGCTCGTGTGTATGAATTTTGGATCCTCCATTCATGGGCCTGTACAGGCATATGTGAGGCCCAAAAGTGAATGGAAATGCATGCTGAGATCAAATGCAAGTGATTTGGATGTGTAATTGGAGTTGCATTGGCTTGCACATGAAGTTATGAGATGAATTGCAAAATTGAACATAAACAATGAGCCCTTCGAAACTCCCACATGGAAAGTCCAAAAATGGTCATGTGAGTAATGGTTGGAAAGATCTTGGAATAAGGAACAATAGTTATGTTGGGAAAAAATCCATTTGGAGTTTGAAAATATATGAAAACTGGCTGTGATGTTTGGGGTGCAAAACATGTCTAGGTTCCCTTTGAAATGTTTTGTCAAAAGCAAGCAACTTGAAGCCCTTCTGTTTCATTGATAACACCCTAAAATGGAAAAACCTCCAACATAAAAGTTGAAGATATTTTCAAGATGATCAAGTTAGACTTACATTTTGCATCATTTGGATTTTTAATGAGAAAGTTATGGGCACTTGAAGTTGGAATTTGTTCTAATTCAATGACTAAGGTCCAAAGTGACCTACAATGTTTTGTATTATCACATGTGTTTCTTTTAGGATTATGAAATTTTATCCAACATAACATTTGATGTAGACGTCGTAAGCTTTCCAATTCACTTGGTCTCACATAAAAATCATAAAAAATAAGGAAGTTAGGTCCTTGGGAAGTTGACCCAAAATTAGGGTTTTAGTCAAAATGACCTATAATGTTTTGAAATGTATGATGACCTTCCAAGTTTCAAATGTATTTTTGATGAACATGAACGTTGTTCATATGGTTCTTAAGAGAATTTTGTATCTTTCGGTCATCTTCATTTGACAAACACATCACAAGTTGTGTCTCAGTGATCCTCACTTTAGTCAGATGACTTGACTGGTTAACTTCTCAAGGCCAAACTTCAAATCTTGATGAATGAATGATTGAGGATACTCACATAAGCTCATATATGCATAAAATAATGAATTAAAGAACTTAAATTGATTGAATTTGATCATAGGTTGAGGTTGCTTCATGAGCAAGGCACAGTCAATGCACAGTTAAATTAGGGGTTCCTTGGGAAACAATCCTCAAGCCCTTTGGGTTATCTTGATCAAGTTGGCAAATTGAGATACTTGGGAGACATATATAATGATTAGGAGCTTTGTGGACCATTGTCATGCTTGCTCTCATCTTCATTTAGCCACTTGATTGAGCATAGGAGCCTCCTAGGAGCAGGGGATCACATGATTACTTGAGCTTCAAAACAAAAAGAGTTAGTGACATATTTTTGTGCTTTTGGTTAGTAAGCAAAATAAGAAAAGCAACAATATACAATACAAGCATGCTTGGTGGTCTCAAACCAACTCACACAAGTCCCAACCCCTAGGGTAAAGGATCCACACATGCTATGATCCTTGAGGCAATGCATTGAGCAATGATATGATGCCATGAGGGATCTTAGGGTCAAAATTAGGGTCTTACAGATGCCCTATTTAAGGTCATTCTAGCCGGAGATATGAAGGTTAAAATCTTCATCTCTATGAGGTAGAATGGGCTTAAATAATAACAAAGAGACAAATTTTGGTCCCTAAGAGACCTCATGATGCAAATGTATGCATGCAAAATAAAATCTTCATGGTGAATAGCTGCCACGAAGGAAAAGAAATCAGGAGAAACTGAAAATTCGTAGGAGTAACACACTCACTAAGGAGACAGAGACTCTCGGGAGAAATAGGGTAAAAATGCGTGAGCAGGTCACGACTTGAAAACTTGCTGGGAGACACGAAGGGATTCCATGAAAATAAATCGATGGAAAGACTCGAGCTGACGCAAAGGTGCATGTATTGGGGAATATGCCAATACAGCGAAACTATCCACAAAGGATACATCTGATAAAAATCCGGACTCAGACGGGGATGTCCACAAAGGACTCAGGTGAGGAAGAAAAACAAGATATTACCGAATACTGGGTAAATAACTCAAAACGAGAGACATGTTATCAAAACACCGGTTACTGGGTGAGAGAACAACACGCTCAGAGATATAGAATATCTAAGACCGGTATAAGGGTGAGAGATATCAATCATCTGAAACATCTGAGGAGGACCTAAAAGGAACATCTCAACTCAGGAAAATCTGACTCCACAGGGGACAAAAAGTCATAATAGGGAGCAGAAGGAAGGAACACCAGGGATACCTGTTACTAGGCATATAATAGGTGACCAACTAGGCGTGAATTGGGAACATATCTAAGACACTCATCATCCGAAAGGAGGGCTAAAAAAGAAAACTCGACTTACAGGATAGACATTCAATTTCACAAGGAAATACGAATCTTACTCAATTGGGGAAGAAAAAGACTTCGACTGAAGAGCGCATGAGACATATTATCTATTACCGTCATAACATAGATAACATACTCGCATGGAAGATTATCCACAAACGGTTACTGAGTTAATAAAGGATAAATCGACCGAAAAAAGAAAGGACATCGGGATACCGGATACTGGGTATAAAATGATGACCAATCAAAAGGAGAAACGGTCATCACCAAACAAAAGGGTAAATGAAAGATGACTCGCGGGGGATGAATTGCTTAACAGAAGCAATTGTCCAGAGATATATCACCGGTTACTGGGTGGTATACTAAAAAACGAAGGAATATCGATATCGGTTACTGGGTAAGGATAAGCAACAAAGAGGGGATTACATCTACCGGTTACCGGGTAGAAAACCACAGAAATAGGACTTACAACTACCGGTTACTGGGTAGAAGGCCACAGAGATCCACTGGGAAAAAATGGACAATTACTGGTTACTGAGCAATTGAACACCTAACCCGCAGGGAACTGCAGGGGAAATAACAAGAAAGGAGTCAATCTAGGAACAAGCTAGAAATAAACAATCAAACAAGACTCAACCCAATGAGGATATAACTCAAGGGAGTAACTCCATCCAGATACACACCTGGGGAGGAAACTGAAACAATAATCATCCACGAGGATATAACTCAGTGGGGAATGAAGAAGGAAAGATAGACACTTTCTGCCTATGGGGGCTGATTCTATATGGAGAGATCAGACACAAACATCTTCTTGGGGAAGAATATTTCACCAATAGCAGGAGATAACAAGCGTAGATATAGGGCAAAGAATGCATCATGAATATCTGAATGTTATGGTTATACATGTATATGTGTGGTTTATGTATGATTAATGCTGACAGTCAGACATATCTAACACAAACAGGCTGAAGAGCCACGAACTGGCATCCGACATAACATCTCAAAAGAGAAAGACCACAGGAGAAATCAGCTATGGTGGGGATGATATAATACCAGGAGATACAAACCACCGTTGGGGATAGGCAAAGTCTCAGTTGGGGAACATGCAGAGTCACCGCCGGGGACTCGCTGTTGAACATACATAAGATCCGTCGTAGAAGAAACTCTACTATGGAGCTCAATACGGATAAGATCCGTCGTAGAAGAAACTCTACTGGGGAACTTATCAAGGAATGATATGAAACTCTGTGGGGAACAACCGCTAAACAGAAGTTCCAACAATCAAAACACTCCGTCTCATCTGCTGGAAAGACATCTCTGCTAAGGGGAGAGAGAACAATTTGCTCCGCTGGGGAAGGAAATAAACATCTTGACCACCAGCTCTATACTCGGAAGAAATCTTCCAACATGGAGGGGAAACAAATTATCATGCTTGGATCAGGCAACTCCATTGGGGATGGGCTGTAGGTGGCCATACTGGGGATAACCTGCCAAAATTCTCAAAGGAAGCTAACTCTGCTGAAGGGATCGGAAACAAATCCTTCGTCAACACGTGCCATGCTGGGGATGAAAAGGGGAACAAACCCTTCACCAACCTCTCTAGGCAACTACTACTGAGGAGATAATTGAAAGATAGCTTTGCAGGGAACACATGCCTACTCTGCGGAGATTCTTACCCATGCTGGGGAAAGACAAACTTCTTCGTGAATAGATAGCATATCAACTTTTATCAATCTATAAGGGATTTTAGGTCAGTCCGCACAAGGGATGACAACCATATAATTGATAAATTACAAATGCTAGTGCCAAAATCTCTTGGAAGCTGATGATGTATTGTTCTTTCTGCGCTCGCTAGGGAGACAACTTGAATACTGACGAAGAGGATATCGACATGCCAAAATATGAATAAATGTCTTACCTTGAAAATCGTACTATCCGTGGGAGAGCACTGAAGACATTCCAACTATCTTTTCAGTCATTGTGAATGTTCACTTTGTTTAAAAAACAGTTTATAAAAACTTTATTTGTTTAAAACAATGATATTTATCAATTAAAACATGCAAACATTTGTTAAACATAAACAAATAAGAGTGCCAAGAATTGGATAAAGGCTCAAATTTATTTAATAGAATGGTAGTCCGCAAATGGCGAGACTCCATGGATCTTTACAAATTTGAAATTGGTGATATATATTGGAAAAAGGGCTACATTGAACATAATGACCATTTCTCCACCAACTCTGAATCTAATGTATTTGAAGCTTCAGTTGATGATGACTGAGCGAGAATCTTTGACAGCTGACAGTTGTAGAGCAAAGTCTTGTCAAGATGCAGTTACTTGCCAAATCCCTAATTTTTGCCTAGATTTCCCCAGGGTGAGGTACTCAATCTATCGGGATATATATATTCCTTTTTTTCATGTCTCTAACTTTTGCCTAGACCGCCCTTTCGGGTTTTCAATCCACCGAGACACTCATTTTTGCCTAAGCCGCCCTTTTGGGTTTTCAACTTAGCGAGCCATTCTGTTTTTATTTTTAGGTGAAGTATTTCTTGACTGCATTTGAATTCACAAGACGAGTGAAATCCTCCCCATCCATAGTTGTAAGCAACAAAGCACCGCCTGAAAAGGCTCTCTTAACAACATATGAACCTTCATAGTTTGGAGTCCACTTGCCCCTTGAATCGGGAGCGAAAGACAAGACTTTCTTGAGCAAGAGGTCACCTTCTCGGAACACACGAGGCTTGACCTTCTTATCAAAGGCTTTCTTCATCCTTTGCTGATATAACTGACCATGGCACATGTCAGTTAATCTCTTCTCTTCTATCATGTTCAGCTGGTCATAACGATTCTGAACCCATTCAGCCTCAGTCAACTTGGCTTCCATCAAGACTCTCATTGATGGGATCTCAACCTCCACGGGGAGCACAACCTCCATGCCATATACAAGAGAGAAAGGGGTTGCCCCTGTTGAAGTGCGGGCAGATGTATGATAGCCATGCAAAGCAAATGGCAGCATCTCATGCCAATCTTTGTACGTAACAACCATCTTCTGAATAATCTTCTTGATGTTCTTGTTAGCTGCTTCAACAGCCCCATTCATCTTGGGTCTATAGGGAGAAGAGTTATGATGTACAATCTTGAACTCGCTACATAGCTCTTTCATCATCTTATTGTTCAAGTTAGATCCATTATCAATAATGATCTTGTCTAGCACACCATATCGGCATATGAGTTGGTTCTTGATAAACTTCACAACCACCTGCCTGGTCACATTCGCATACGATGCTGCTTCAACCCACTTGGTGAAGTAATCAATGGCTATGAGAATAAAGCGGTGACCGTTAGACGCCTTTGGTTCAATCATGTCATTCATGTCAATTCCCCACATGGAGAAAGGCCATGGTGAGGAAATAACATTCAGAAGTGTCGGGGGAATATGAATCTTATCCGCATAAGTCTAACACTTGTGGCATTTCTTCACATACTTGCAGCAATCAGACTCCATTGTCAGCCAATAGTAGCCTGCTCTTAACATCTTCTTTTCCATAGCATGTCCATTGGAATGAGTACCAAATGAACCCTCATGGACTTCAGTCATCAACGGGTCTGCTTCATGTCTATCCACGCATCTGAGCAGAACCATGTCAAAATTCCTCTTATAAAGCACATCACCATTAAGGTAGAAATTGCCAGATAATCTCCTCAAAGTCTTCTTATCTTTAATAGATGCCCCAGGCGGGTAAGTCTGACTTTGGAGAAAGCACTTGATATCATAATTCCATGGCTTATCATCTTTTACTTCTTCAACTGCAAATACATGAGTTGGTCTATCCAAGCGCATCACAGTAATATTGGGGACTTCATTCCAATATTTCACCATAATCATCGAAGCAAGCGTAGCAAGAGCATCTGCCATTCGATTCTCATCTCAAGGAATATGATGGAAGTCAACCTTAGTAAAGAAAGTTGAAATCCTCCTCGCATAATCTCTATATGGGATGAGGCCAGGCTGATTCGTCTCCCATTCACCCTTAATCTAATTAACAACAAGGGCCGAATCACCATAAATATCAAGATGTTTGATCCTAAGATCAATACACTCTTCCAAACCCATGATACAGGCCTCATACTCCGCCATATTATTCGTGCATTTGAAAGTTAGCCTTGCTGTAAAAGGAAAATGTATGCCCTGAGGAGTAATAATCACTGCCCCAATACCATTTCCATACTGATTAACAGCGCCATCGAACACCATACCCCATCGAGAACCAGGCTCTGGCCCTTCATCGAGCGTAGGCTCATCGCAATCGTTCATCTTCAAATACAAATTCTCCTCATCAGGGAAGTCGTACTGAGCAGACTGATAATCCTCAATTGGTTGATGTGCCAAATGGTCAGCCAAAATACTACCTTTAATAGTTTTCTGAGCTCGATACTCAATATCATACTCAGATAACAACATCTGCCAACGGGAAATCTTCCTAGTTAAAGTAGGCTTCTCAAAGATATACTTAATTGGATCCATTTTGGATATCAACCAAGTCGTATAATTCAACATATACTGGCGTAAACGCTTAGTAGCCCAAGCCAAAACACAGTATGTCTTCTCAAGCATTGAGTACCGAGACTCACAATCAGTGAACTTCTTACTCAAGTAGTATATCGCATATTATTTCTTCCCAGATTCATCTTGCCGACCAAGGACACAACCCATGGAGTCATCAAGCACGGTCAAGTACATAATCAATGGTCTCCCTTCAACAAGAGGAGACAAAATCGGAGGCTCGGACAAATACTCCTTGATACTGTCAAAGGCCTTCTGGCAATCCTCAGTCCAATCATGACGCTGATCTTTCTGGAGGAGCTTGAATATAGGCACACATGTGGCAGTCATGTGGGATATAAATCTCGAAATGTAATTCAAGCGGCCAAGAAAACCTCAGACTTGCTTCTCAGTTTTGGGCGCATGCATCTCTTGTATTGCTTTGACCTTGGCAGGATCAACTTCAATACCTCTCTCAATGACAATAAAGCCCAATAACTTGCCTGAACGGACTCCAAATTTACACTTGTTTGGATTCAGGCGAAGTTTATACTTCCTCAAACGCTGAAAAAGCTTCAACAAGTGCTCTACATGTTCAACTTCCATATTTGACTTTGCAATCATATCATCAACATATACCTCAATCTCCTTGTGCATCATATCATGAAACAAGGTAGTCATAGCTCGTTGATACCTAGCTCCGGTATTCTCAAACCGAAGGGCATCACTCGATAACAGAATGTTCCCCAAGGTGTGATGAATGTTGTCTTCTCCATATCCTCGGGTGCCATTTTAATCTGATTATAACTGGAAAATTCATCCATAAATGAAAAGACATTGAATTTAGTTGTATTATCTACCAAAATATCAATGTGTGGTAGAGGAAAATCATCTTTTGGACTAGCTTTATTCAAGTCACGGTAATCCACACACATCCAGACTTTTCCATCTTTCTTAGGCACATGCACAATATTGGCCACCCATTGAGGATATGTAGAAGTCACCAGAAACCTTGCATCAATTTGCTTTTGAACTTCTTCTTTAATCTTCACTGCCATATCAGGATGAGTTCTTCTGAGCTTCTGCTTCACAGGTACACACTCAGGCTTCAATGGCAAGAAATGTTGCACGATATCAGTATCTAGTCCAGGTATGTCTTCATATGACCAGGAAAAGACGTTGACATATTCTCGTAGCAACTCAATCAACCCCTTCTTCACAAACTCTTCAACGAGTGCCCCAATCTTCACTTCACGAGTGCAGTCTTCAGACCCCAAGTTGACTGTTTCCAGATTCTCAAGATGCGGTTGAATGATCTTCTCCTCGTGCTCAAGAAAACGGGTAATCTCATCAGGAATCTCTTCAACATCATCTTCTTCTACTTCAAATACAGGGAACTCAAAGTTGGGAGATGGTGTTGGATCATTATGTTCAATGGGTTTGATTAACCTGCATAATGATTTTGAGTATAAAAGAGATTTCAGAATTCAAACAAGGCAAATCATTATGCAGATGAAAAGATTGATTTTATTCTCTTTTTTAGGGATTTATGGTGATCACCAATTTCATGCAAAAAGCAAAAAGCAAAAATAATTTGAAAAACAAACATTTAACATGTGATTATTGAATGAATATCATTGTATCAATATGCCAACAATGTCATCACTTCTCCTTTTGGCATGGGAGAAGGGTTTTCAAACAAAATGAACACATTACGTTGACTTATGGATAACTGTTGGAACATCAACAGCGACCCAATTATTGCAGATTCTGCCTGGTATGACTAAGTTGCCAAGGTCTCCCTCTTCATCATATTCAACAATGACAGCAGCTTCCTGATCTTCAACAGTGTGGATGAAACCTCCACTCTGGAATAACCCACGCTCATTGGAAACACCTGAAGAATATCCTATGCCAGCTCGGGATTTGTTATCTTCTAACTTGATCATTTTCCCCAAACCAGTAGTTGTACCATGCTCAATGGCCAACTTAGCATCGTTATAGGAGACAAATGAAGAAAGTCCTTTCCTCGACGACTCGGCAATAGACAAGGCTTGGAACGGAGTCCCAACCTCATCCTCAGCATCAATATAGGAAAAGGAAGATAAATGGCTAACCAAGAGAGCATTCTCCCCCCCCCCCCTATCACCACCAACTTCTTGTTTTTTTACAAACTTTAACTTCTGGTGTAGGGTGGATGTCATGGCGCCTGCCTCGTGAATCCATGGTCTGCCAAGCAAACAGCTGTAAGACGGATGAATATCCATGACCTGGAAAGTGATATGGAAATCACTAGGTCCAATCTTGATCGGGAGTTCTAATTCGCCGATCACAATTTTGTGTGATCCATCAAAAGCTTTCACAACCACTTCACTCTGCCTCATGGGAGGTCCCTGGTAAGAAAGTTTAGCCAGAGTGGATTTTGGCAACACATTAAGTGATGATCCTGTGTCCACCAACACATTAGACAAGGCATCATCTTTACAATTCATTGAAATGTGTAGAGCCAAATTGTGGTCTTTTCCCTCCTCGGGAAGATCAGCATCACATAAGCTCAAATTGTTGCAAGCGGTTATGTTTGCAACAATGCTATCAAACTGCTCAATGGTGACATCGTGATCCACGTATGCCACGTCCAACACCCTCTGTAAAGCTTCACGGTGTGGCTCGGAATTCATCAATAAAGATAAGACAGATATCTTTGATGGAGTTTGTAGCAGCTGATCAACAACATTGTATTCACTCCTTTTGATGAGCCTTAGCATCTCATCACCATCCTCTCTAAACATGCCAGACTGGCCAACCAGGACAGGAGTTTTAACAAATTTATCAACAACAGGGTCAACACCCTTCACAGCAGGATTAGAAGAAGAAGTCCCCACGGGACCAACAGGATTAACAACAGTCTTCTTCATGACATCTTCATGGGGTTTCGGCGGCGCCGAGAAAACACGACCACTACGGGTCACACCAATGACATCGAAAATGCTTACTACGGAAGTTGAGGGCAAAGGCACCTCCTTCCCATCTTCTAGCATCACAGTGTTGTATCGATAGGGAACAACTTTGTCTGATGAATACGAGACAGGACCCGCTGGCTTGATCACAAGAGTGTGGGATACCTTTTTCTTGCTGCCATCATACTTGACGACAACAGGCTCAGGAATTTTGAATACAGGGGAGATAACATCGACTTCATCCTCATTACAATTCTGAAGTATTTTGATCATCCCCTGATCAATCATCTCTTGGATGTCCTTTCTTACTTGTCGGCATCCTCTCTCATTGATAGTGCACACCTGGCACCTATCATGGTCATGCTCGTAGTGGTTGTGTTCACGCAACAGCTTATGCATCTCGACCAAAGATTGCCTTATGTCATTAACATATAGGACTTTATATTTTTCAGGGCATCCCCCTACCATATTAACAGCAGCCTTCCCATGCTCGGGAAAAGGGTTCTTTTTCACATTAGGACCTACGTCTTTGAAAAATAATATACCGCTTCTCACAAGGTCTTGCACCTTGGTATTCAACGGGTAACAATTCTCCACATCATGTCCGGGAGCACCAGAATGATATACCCAGTGATGCTCAGGCTTATACCACCACTGAGGGTTGGTTGGTGCAGCAGGAGGGTCTCGTGGAGTAATCAATTTTCTATCGATTAGAGAAGGATAGAGTTCAACATATGACATCGGAATTGGGTCAAAAGTTACCCTCTTCCTCTCGTAGTTACTGGTGTTGGTGTTATTGTTGTTTCGAGGCTGGTAGGTATGTTGTTGTTAACGATGTTGTTGTTGTTGATGATGAACTTCTCGAAAAGCAGGTGCTATATGAGCCACCTGGTGTTGGTTGACGGCAGGGCGAATATTCTTCCTCTTCATAGAGGGCCTTCTTTTAATATGGGAGGACACATCATGTGTCTCTCCCTCCTTCTTCTTATCAAAGCTCCCATACATCTTTGTTGAAGAGCTGTCATCCCTAGACAAACGTCCTTCATAGACCCCTTCTTCCAGTCTCATTCCCATATTCACCATTTCAGTGAAGTCCGAGGGAGCACTGACAATCATTCTTTCATAGTAGAAAGAGCTCAAAGTCTTCAAGAAGATCTTTGTCATCTCCTTCTCTTCTAGGGGTGGCACTATCTAAGCTGCCAATTCGTGCCATCTCTCGATGTATTCTTTGAAGGTCTCCTTGTCCTTCTGCGATATTGCTCTCAATTGGTCCCTATCCGAAGCCATATCCATATTATATTTGTATTGCTTGACGAAGGCCTCGCCAAGATCGTTGAAAGAGCGGATGTTCGCACCCTCTAACCCCATGTACCATCGGAGCGCAGCACCAGACAAACTATCCTAGAAGTAATGGATGAGCAGCTGGTCATTATCTGTTTGTGTTGACATCTTGCGAGCATACATCACAAGATGGCTGAGCGGGCATGTATTTCCCTTGTATTTCTCAAAGTCAGGTACTTTGAACTTAACAGGGCTTTTCACGTTGGGCACAAGGCACAACTCAGCAGCACTTTTACCAAAGAGGTCCTTACCCCTCAGAGTCTTCAGTTCCTTGCGCAGCTCAAGGAATTGGTCTTTCATCTCGTCCATCTTTTCATAAATATCCGGGCCCTCAGATGGCTCGGAATGATAGATAGTGTCTTCAACACGGGGTAAGGTGTGCACAACGGGAGGTGGCATAGAAAGGACCAGGCTAGATGCCGGCAGAGAAGCGAGAGTAGGAGCAAAACCCTTGGGCACAAAGTTAGCAGGCATTCCCCAGGGGAACCGGGCTGGCATAGAAGGAGCGAAATAGGCTGTTGCGGTAGGCACAGTAGAAGATGCTACCTCAGATATAATCGTCCTCGCGGGAGGAGTTGCAGGAGTAGGCGAAGTTTGGCTCTGGGCAGCCAGCACTGACTCCATCATGGCAGTCAGCCTAGCTATCTCTTCCTTCAATTCCCGGTTCTCTGGCTCTAAGTGCTCCATTATCCTTGGATGATTAGCTCTTGTGTTATACCGGTGCGTCAACTTGTCTTCAAAATAAATGAAGAGCAAAGAGTTAGACCACGGAGCTTGGAACAAAACCTGCTTATGCATATGATGCATGCAATGTTTGTGCATATGATTTGTTTTTATTAGAGGAACTTTATAGAGATCCATTTGCAAATATTTGAAAATATTTAACTGTTAAGACATATATGGAATACTCATAGCAATAACATTTGGAAAACATTTTACACCAAAGAAGTAGTACAGTTTTGGTAACCAAATACAATACAAGAGGAAAGGAGAATAAACATCCTATGGAGCCCTAGAAACAATCATCCAAAGCTCTCGAGATCGGAAGATAAGCTGCACGAGGCCTCTTCACCTCTCTCTCAAAAGATGCTTCTACATCTGCCTTCTCCTTGGCGAGTCGATCATACTTCCTCTTCCAGAACCTGGATGACTGGGGAAGAAGAGAAGTAACCACGTCATCAGGCTCATCGATAACATGATGCTCCAGAAATTCTATCACTGCATCCTTATCTCTGAGCTGCTGAAGAAGTTCCTCTCGCTCACGAACCCAAGCACGCGAACGGTCTTCATCTCTCAACTCCTCTACTCCTTGATTAGGGAGGGTTGAAGGCCCAACCATAACCATAGGGGTAGGTCTTGGATAGTCATATGTCATTTGGTACTCAAGAGCTCTCTTCCTCACACAAGCAGTGTAGGGTTCCAAAGCAATACAATTCTTCGGACCAAGCTCTTTCCTTCCATTCTGCAATTCAAGTTTTGGGGATATTTACCCTCTTGAAAGAACACACCTTCCAACAAAATATTGTTATGTTTATCCTTTAAGGGGAACCCAAGATGACGGCGAGCCAAAACATGGTTGTAGTTAATCCCACCACATGTACCAAGAAGAGGCACATTGGAGAATTCACCACAAGAGTCAATAATCTGGACGCCATCATACACATGGTTATACCAAGAGATATCATCATTAGTGAGAGACATAAGTCCCGTAGACCACCGTAGACATCCCTTGTTCTCCTTGAAGGCGAGCGTCTGACGCAAGTGCGAAATAAACCACTTGTACAACAGAGGCAGACAGCATACAATGGATCCACCACCCTTTGCATTACTCATATGCAAAGAGAAATAAGTGTCACCCAACAGAGTTGGAATGGGATTAAGAGAAGAGAAAATCCTAATAGCGTTCACATCCACAAAATTGTCGATGTTGGGGAACAACACTAGCCCATAGATGAGAAGCACAAATACGGCTTCAAAGGCGTCCTCACTCATGGCCTTCCCAAACAAGGTAGCTTGTGCAATGAGAAAATCATATGGGAGACCTTGAGTTCCACCTTTGGTAGTCATATGAGCAACAATGCCAGATACATCTATGTGAAGCAAGTCAGCAATCTCTTGGGAAGAAGGAACCCTCTCCAAACCACTGAACGGCAACTGATCCAGAATAGGTATACCCACAAGATAGGCATACTCCTCAAGTGTAGGCAAAAGCTGGAAATCCAGAAAAGTGAAGCAACGATACAGAGGATCGTAGAACTGCACCAACACACTCATCAGCCTTTCATCCACCTGAGTAGAAAGAATATACAGAAGCTTCCCATGGAGAGCCTTGAACTCCAAAGGCTCTAATACATAAGATGTCAAACTCCTTAACTCTTTCAAGTCGGGTTGTCTGAAACTGTACTTCTTCGTATTCCTTCTTTGCTTATCCATGTCTGAAAATTTGCAAATAGACCTCTTAAGTTCCTTGAAAATTTTCAGTGTTGATGATATGGATGCAAATGAATGCATGAATGCATGGATGCAACAATCACACTCAAGGATCAAGCAAGTCACACCACACAAAGGTCACGGGATGGCTCAAGTTATCATCAATATCAATCATCCATTTTGGTGGATTATGGTTTACACCTTATCAACACCCAAGTTCCATTGATATTGAGGATATACGAGAACGGATCAACCGCGAATCAAGGGTTTGTTGTAAGTCACGAGCATGGAGTCTCGGTTAAGAACCACCCAAAGGGAGTGTACTATGGTTAAACCTGACAATCATGTTCTAAAATAGGCCCCCATAGTCATCATCTCATCTTTCGGATATTATCGGATAAAACGACTACTCGTATTCCAAAAATATTCTCAAGAGAGACTCTTATGAGTGTAGTATCGCGTAACAATCGTATCAAATCTTACACTTGAACGACTTTCGCCCTATGTCCTAAAATAGGCCAAGATGGGCTAGGTATCTAAGGTCCTTGGCTTCTAAGGTTTATATTGGAAAGAGTAATGCCTAACCACAACTACTCATGTGACATTATTGATCCAACAAAGACCTCCACCAAGTGAATAGGCTTACAAGTCAACTTGCTAAGGAATAACTCCACACAAGTCAACAAGACTATGTCATTCTCCTATCATAAGTGCACTCGAGTTCGGGTATAGAACTCATCTCACAAGAAACCACCAAGCATACAAGCAAATAATATATCAAGCAATTCATACATTAAAAACAATACAGTCATCCCAAATTTGCCCAAAAATATGTCACAAATAAATATAAACATATAACACTCAAGCAAAAAGTAGGCTAAACCCACTTGGAAAACCTTTCAGTCCCCAGCAAAGTCGCCATTTTTCTGTAGAGGGGTATTCGTTACCTTATGGTTTATTGACTAGACCAAAAGT
Organism: Lathyrus oleraceus; assembly: GCF_024323335.1. Classification (NCBI taxonomy): domain Eukaryota; kingdom Viridiplantae; phylum Streptophyta; class Magnoliopsida; order Fabales; family Fabaceae; genus Lathyrus; species Lathyrus oleraceus. Next base: position 235,184,872 of record NC_066580.1, on the reverse strand, counting down.
AAATATATAATTCGAGTCACCACTGCACTTTTATTTGTCCAAAGGAAAGGCTAAAAAGAGAACAAAATCCAAGTAAGAAGTTTTATCAAATCAAAAACTAATAAAAATGTCAGAGATCTAGGTAAGGGGGTTGGTTATGAAATGGGAATGTTTTACGCACCCAAAACATCCTTAGTACTCTAAGGGAACCTCTTTTTGCAAATATGTGTTTTTAATACCCCAAAATTTACCCTTCATTTTTCCTGGAAGCATGGGATTATGTTTTACACTTCATTAGCATCATATTAGGTCATACTCATTGCGTACTGCATTAGTGACATGGAAATCGGGTTTTTCTTTGATCACTCCTTGACAGAAGGAGCCCACAAAAAGAAAGATTGAGAATTGGAATTTACTTTCTAAGTATACAAGCCTCAAGGGTCTCAAAGGGCTCCAGGTATCTTATTATGGTCCTCAGTTCATCAGTGAAGGATTCATATCTATCAGAGTGTTCATCTGGATTTAATCAGAAATTAGGGTTTCATGGCTACCTGCAACAGGAAATGTTTGGTTGGAAGTAGAGGATATCATCCATGTCATGATTAGAGAGGCATCTTGGCCTAGGAAGAGTCACAATTATCTCAGAAAGATCCATTGGCAATCAGTGCAATCAGTTCCTGATCAATTTTGCCCTAAAACTAGGGTTTGGTTTAAAATCGGCTTATTTCTGATTCTTTGGGTGAAACTATTTTCCATGGCCCTCCATATGTCCACAAGGGTCTACATACAAAAAATCAGCTCTTTATTTGAGCGAGAAGTACTTCAATTGATCAATGGAATCAGGAATCAGACAGTTTGGGAAAAGTCAACTGTGGGGCCAGAAAAGTCAACTCCTGACATTTTGAGAGTGAAATATCAAAATCCATGCCTAGGGGATCCTACATGTGAAATTTTATCAAGGTTGGATCATGGATTCATCATTTAATCAGGAATTGGAAAAGTTACTTAATTTGGAAATGGTTGACTTTCCATTTAGGGCAAGTTTTCATGATCGTTGCACTCACTTTAAGCCCATTTTTCATCAAGATAAAAGCTCCATTTGAAAATTTCTCCAACATGAAAGTTGTTCCACTTGTTCCAAGCTTTCTATAGATATAAAGTTTGCTCCATTTGGATTAGAATTGAGAAAGTTATGCTTAGTCAAAGTGAGCCATTTTTTTAGGACACTTAGAAAAATTTCTAAGTCCAAAATCTTCAAAGCTTGTCAAGACTTCTTGGCAAGTTTTCTTGCACTTCAAGGCATTATTTGAAAATATTTTCTTCAAAACAATTGTACCTTGCCATGTCCTCTTTCACATCCTTTTGGAATCATCTCATTTGGATCCGTGGTTTGAGAGATATATTCATTTAAAGTGGGCACCATGACTTGATTTTCTAGGCAAATTTTGGGCCTGGCTGGCCCAATCAGATTTTCTAAGCATGCTGCACAAACCAGTCACGTTTTTTACCTCTTTTGGCCATGCATTGGACATCCATTCACTTAAGTTTGGCCCAAAATAACAACATTTTACACCTCACTTCACACTTTTATTCTTATGGATAAATCACTTATTAAAAAGCCCATGAGAACACCTAATCCACCCTATTTAAGAAGCTGAAACCCTAGCCCTAAAGGAGCATTGGGATTTCGTGGCAAGGAGGCAAAGCTTCATCACATATCAGATTCCATTCCACTTCTATTTTCCATTAGGTAATCATCTCTTCCATGGCCATGTTTGGTATATCTACACTTGCTTACCATGTTCATCACCATTAATCCTTCCATTTTCATATTTCTTTTTCTTATTTAAAATATTTTCTTCATCCATAAAATTACTCAAAAATATTTTTCACTTTTCTTAACATTTTATTTAATTTTATATAATTTTTATTTTCTTATTTTTTTAATATTAATATTTTATTTTAATTATTTATTCTAAATGGTCCATTTTAACACACTTTTTTTATTGATTTTATTTTATGACTTAAAATTGTTGTTAGCATTTGATTTTTGGGATGAAGGTTGACCACTATCTCATGGTCAACCTGACCTTTTCTTGGAATTTTATTTCACATTTTCAATTTATTTTGGATTTATTGTTGACCTAGATTGATTGGTTGACTTTTAATTTGACTTCTGTTTTATTTTAAATAATTCACGTACCAATTTTCATTATTTTTAAAATATTTTGGGGGGATGATGATTTCCTTACCCTACATTATTTAGTTTAATTTTTCATAATTTTCTTGATTAATTTACTATTTATTCTTGATTTATTTCTAACCTAGTCTTATTAATTGACTTTTGGTTTGACCTATGTTTTGTTTTAATTAATTCACGTGCCAATTTTCATTATTTTTTAAAAAAAAATTGGGTTTTGATGATGTCCTGACCCCACCTTATTTAGTTTAATTTTTCATAATTTTCTTCATTAACTTGCTATTTATTTGTTATTTTTTAAGTTGACTTGAATTTTCAGTTGACTTCTTTATGATCGATGTTTGACTTAGGGATTGCTTATGGCAATTGAAGAGATCTTTTGATCCTCCCTCGTTCATCTCATATGCCATGTATTAGAGGCCTTTTACCTTGATTTTATTTGGTCCTTACCTCATTTCCTGATTAAATTATTCAGTGGACCCTTCGTGTGTATATTTTCATCTGTTTGATTCATCTGTTATCTTTTATACTTGTTTCTCTCATTCATGCTTTCTATTGCTTGATTATTTAACATGTTCATACTCCCATGCATTGTTTAAATGCTCCATTATTTGATTCTTTGGTTTGATTATATATTGTTTATTTATCCGATTTGATTGATAATTGTTGCATACTTGTATGACGTATGAGGCATATATTCTTATTGTTTGTTTGCCATGAACAATCCCCATTCATAACAAATGTACCCCTCTCCCATAAAGTGTATAATATTTATTTCTTTATTTCTTTAGTCACCTGTTAATACAAGAATTAGAACAAACATCCGATAACCATTTCAAAATAAGATCAAAAGCTCGATCCAACATCGAGTAATCATTTTCAAAACTTAATAGAACCAGCACGCATTCATCCATCCTCTTGTAATTCGATTACCTCAGGAATCGCCACCTACCTGTAAGTCGATTGCCTCCGGCATCGCCATGTACCCTTATCCGTAACTCCTCTCCGCGCTCCATCCGTCGACTCTTGTTCCGTTTAGGTAGCACCCATTAGGTAGAACCCTTTGTATAATAACATAGGTACAATTCCCCTATTCTTTGCATGCTAACATTAGGTAGATGTTCCCCTTTGTAAATCCTAACACATAGGTCCATATTGCATGACAACTCTAGAGCAGAGCTTCCCCGTTTTTAGACGTTCCGTGCGTCTCCGATCTTGTGGCATGTCAGTCCGTTCTATTGCAAAGAGGTAACTGCCTAAGACTCGATTCAGCAAGCTGTGACACCTACTACTAGGACGTGAACGCATTGCCCACTTTCCATTGACACAGCTGGTGTCCACTTTTGAAAGTCCATGTTCAGATGGCAATCCTTAACCCCTAGTTAGCCGAACTACGTTTTGCTCTGATTCTCATTCCAGATGAGATACGTAGGCATAAGACGCGACGTCTTACCGAGCACACTTCTCTTTAACCCATAGGTAGCCGAGCTACGAAGACTCTGATTCTCATACTCATATGAGATACGTAGCCAGTGGATGCGACATCCTTGCGAATCATTTTCTTTTAACCTTCCTTTTAATAAAAAGTACTTTAGATATACTTACACCCTTTAGACTAGAACAACACTTATGAAAAGGGCTCCCTAGGAGTACCTAGGATGTTTTGGGTGCTTAAAACCTTCCCATTGCATAACCAACCCCCTTACCCAGATCTCTGACATTTTTACTAGTTTTTGATTTGATAAAACTTTTCGGTTTTTGTTCGCTTTCTAACCATTCCTTTGGATAAATAGAAGTGCGGCGGCGACTCGACTTGTATGGTCTACCTTGGATTTAATCAATATCTCTAATGGTAACGAATACCCCGCTACAGTGTTGTAGGTTGGTATTTGTGAAAATATGTGCAAAAGATTGGGGGGATGAGAAGAGAATAGATTATATTTACAAGTTTGTTGTTTGAATGGATAAACCCATTGCCTATGTACCATCACAAAGGTGGGATCAAAACCTCGTAGTTCGGGGTAAAAATCTCAAAAGATTGGTGAATTGATTTGATCAAAAGTCTTAAGGTCTTTTGTTATCAAAGGGAGAAAACTCAACCTAAACCAACAATCCACCATGTGAGGAGTGCTTCAACATACTAGTGAGGGGTTAACCCTATAATAAGTATGGAAGACTTATAGTCCAATCACTAAGGATAAGGTGAGGTTCACATCAACCACTAGGATAACTCAAACCTATGACTAATGTTTATGAAAAAGGTAAATGACATAAACAATAATGAGCAAAAGGAGCTCAAATGGGATAACACAAGGCAACAATATATTTATATACAATAATGAGCTCAAATGAGCAAAAGGAAAATGACATAAACATAAAATATGTGCTCAAGTGAGCAAAATAAAAAGCAATATGAATAAATGAGCAAGAAATAAAGTGCATCAAAGTAAATTGCGAGAAATAAAATGCTTAAATTAAAGTTAGTAGTTAGTGGTTATGTTAGTTTGTCATAAGACAATTTAGCGTTATGTTAAGCAATCGTAAGTGGACTAATGTAGTAGTCACACCTATCTGAGGCCGGTCAGTAAAAATATAGGCAAATGAACACAAATTAGAGATAATGACTAGTAAGCCAAGCTCCTACAACTTGCCATGCCAAAAGAAAAGAGGAAGGCCTTGTATGGACTTTAGGTTTTTTGCTTGACCAAGAAGCAACCTATCTTGGACACAAAGCAACTCACTTGATCTTGGATCAAGTTGAGTTTGGTTTGGATCAAAGAAGGTTAAGCCTCTCATATGCCAACATGTCATCATGAATCAATGCTAAACAGAAGAGAAATGAAGATCACAAGTCAACAAGTCAAACATATTTTTTTGGTAATTTTTGAATTAAAAATAAATGCAAAATAAAATAAACAAAATATGGTCAAACCTCAAATTTAATTCAAATCAACTTCAACAAGTCCAATTAAATTCTCATAGGTCCAACATGGTCAAACAAACTTTGACAAATTTTCTCAACAATTTTTGAAATCAGAAACTATTTAAAAACAATTAAAAACAATGAAAAATAACACAATATGAATTAAAATCTCAAATAAATCTCAAATCAAATAAGAAATTGATGAGACTATTTTTCATTGACTTATCATGATCCATAGGTGTTAGGAAAATATTTTTGGATTTTTCAGATATCAAAAAGTATTTTAAAATGAATTAAGACTATTAAAAACCAAATAATTCACAAAAAATATTAAATGAAGTCACAAAAATAATTAAAAATCCCAATATGATACTGGATTTTTTAAGAAAATTTTTGGCATTGGTCTCATATTTTTGTGACTTCAATCTATGAATTTTTGAAAATAAAAGGAATTATCTGAAATTAAAAGAAAATAAGAAAAAATAGGAAAATCCAGCGTCATCAGATCATCTCATTAATTGACGTGGCAATGATCACATGGCTCAAAGGCGTGGATACACGGTAGGTGTGAGTCAAGCGCGCAACACATGGTATTAAAACAGGTAAACACATTGAAGGCTCGTGATTAAAACATTTCAGCATGATCCAAAGGCTGGGAGGCTACCACGTGGGGATGGTTGTGGAAACCACCATCTTCTCCGGCGATCCAACAAGATCCGGCCACCACGCACAGGAAATTAAATGGCAATGAAAATAAAAAAAGAGGACATCAAAATGAAGCTGAGGTGATATACATCACCCCTGTAACCATGGATCATCCTCACAGTATCTATTTAGAGAGAAACGTGAGCTTGAAGATCATGGTGCATGAACTGAAATGGCACGATTTTCAAAATTAAGACCACCACTGGCCTGCCTCAAGCATGAGGGCTTCAGAAAACAACATAAACCAAAGAGATTCACATTATATTGCAAGATCTAGATCAATAAAGTTTGGTGTTCTACCTCTGAAATGAAGCTTCAAACAACACGAATTCTCCAAGCTCTTGATCTACTTTTGCCCTGGGAGTGTGATGGTGATGATAGGTTAAGGAATTGAGCTTTGAAAATCAACTAATGATGTTGAAATTCAAGCTTGAAAAAGAGAAAGAAAACTGAAAATTCCTTTAGTGAGGGTTTGGATTTCAATTCAGCAGCAATTTATATCTCCACTTGGTTACCATTTGAATGAGAATGAGCACTTATTTATAGTTGAAATGTGATGCAAGGCCATGGTTCCCTCGTGTGCATGAAGTTTGAATCCTCCTTGCATGGGCCTGTACAGGCGTATGTGAGGCCCAAGAATGAGTGAAAATCCATACTGAGCTCAACTGGTATTGAATTGGACATGCACAATGGACTGCACAAGCTTGCACACCAAGTTATAATGTGAAATGCAATAATGAACATAAACATGAAGCTCTTCGAAACTCCCACTTGGAAAGTCCAAAAAATTAATGTGAGTAATGGTTGAAAACCTCTTGAAATAAGGAATAAAAGTCATGTTGGGAAAAAATTCATTTGGAGTTTGGAACTTAATGAAAACTGGCTGTGAAAGTTTGGGTACAAAACATGTTTAAGTCACCTTTGAATTTTTTTACCAAAAGCAAGCCTCTTCAAGCCCCTCTGTTTCAATGATGCCAGCCTCAAATGGAAAAACCTCCAACATAAAAGTTGTAGATATTTTCAATATGATCAATTTAGACTTATATTTTGCATCATTTGGATTTTTCATAAAGAAGTTATGGGAACTTGAAGTTGGATATTTTTCAAATTCAATGACTTAGGTCCAAAGTGACCTATAATGTTTTGTATTATCACATGTATTTCTTTTATGATTATGAAATTGTTTCCAACATAACATTTTATTTAGACATATTAAACTTTCCAATTCCTTTGGTCTCACCTCAAAATCATAAAAATTAAGGAAGTTAGGTCCTTGGGAAGTTGACCCAAAATTAGGGTTTCAGTCAAAATAACCTATAATGTTTTTAAATGAATGATGACCTTCCAAGTTTCAAATGGATTTTTGATGAACATTAAAGTTATTAATATGGTTCTTAAGAAAATTGTTTCTCTTGGGTTCATCTTCATTTGACAAACACATCACAAGTTGTGTCTCAGTGATCCTTAGTTTAATCAGATGACTTGACTGGTCAACTTCTTAAGGCCAAACTTCAAATCTTGATGAATGAATGATTGAGAATCCTCAAATAAGCTCATATATGCATAAAATAATGAATGAAAGAACTTCCCATGAATAAATTTGATCATAGGTTGAGGTTGCTTCATGAGAAAGGCACATTCAATGCATAGTTGAATTAGGATTTCCTTAGGAAACAATCCTCAAGCCCTTTGGGTTATCTTGATCAAATTGGAAAATTGATATACTTGGGAGACATATATTATGATTAGGAGCTTTGTGGACCATTGTCATGCTTTTTCTCATCTTCATCTAGCCACTTCATTGAGCTTAGGAGCCTCCTAGGAGCATGGGAGCACATGATCACTTGAGCTTCAAAACAAAAGAGTTAGTGACATATTTTTGTGCTTTGGGTTAGAAATAAAAATAAGAAAATCAATAATATACAATACAAGCATGCTTGGTGATCTCAAACCAACTCACACAAGTCCCACCCCTAGGGTTAAGGAGCCACACATGCTATGATCCTTGAGGCAATGCATTGAGCAATGATATGATGCCATGAGGGATCTTAGGGTCAAAATTAGGGTCTTTCAGATGCCCCTATTTAAGGTCATTCTAGCCGGAGATATGAAGGTTAAAATCTTCGTATCGACGAGGTAGAATGGGCTTAAATAATAACAAAGAGACGAATTTGGGTCCCTAAGAGACCTCATGATGCAAATGTATGTATGAAAAAAATAAATTCTTCATGGTGAATAATTGCCACAAAGGGAAAGAAATCGGGAGAAACTGAGGGTCCATAGTAGTAACACACTCACTAGGGAGACAGAGACTCTGGGGGGAAACAAGAAAAAATGTGTGAGCAGGTCACGACTTGAAAACTTGCTGGGAGACACGAAGGGATTCCATGAAAATAAATTGATGGAAAAACTCGAACTGACGCAAAGATGCATGTATTGGGGAATATGCCAATACATCAAAACTATCCACAAAGGATACATCGGATAAAAATCCGGATTCAGACGGGGATGTCCACAAAGGACTCAGCTGAGGAAGAAACAATGAGATATTACCGGCTACTAGGTAATAAACTCAAAGAGAGACATGTTATCGAAACACCGGTTACTGGGTGAGAGAATCAACATGCTCGGGGAGAAAGAATATCTAAGACCGATATAAGGGTGAGAGATATCAATCATCTGAAACATCTGAGGAGGACCCAAAAGGTGCATCTAAACTCAGGAAAAACTGACTCTACAGGGGACAAAAATTCATAATAGGGAGTGTAGCACCTCAAATTTGCACCTCAAATTTGCACATACATTTTCATTTTAGGTCATTAACATTGCATTGTTCATTACATAGTTCATTGCATGTCATCAGTCAAGACTGGTCAGGAGATCCAGTTGTGCAAGCAAGCAAGTGCATTTTCCATGGAATCAAAACCCTAGGGTTGGTTCAATGAGTTCATATGACCCAAGGATAATTTTGAAGTGGTTAGGCCAAAGGTTGGATGTTCAGAGATCATCAGTCAAGATGCAATTCATCTAAAACCCTAGAAAGTCAACCAAAGTCAACTGTGCATTCAATCATGGATTTGAAGGTGGGAGATGGTTAGAGAGACCTCATTCATGTCCATACAAGTCTCATTTGACATTTCAAACATCAACAATGAAGAATTTGAGGTCAGATGAAAAATTTCCAAAAATAGTAAGTGACCTGTAATTTGGAATTGCCAAAAATGGAAAGGTCTTCTCCTCAAGATTACATCATCAAGAAGGCTTCAAATGAAATTTTGTCCAACATGAAAGTTGAAGATCTTGTTCTCCCCTTTCCAAAAAGTCCAAGAATATGAATTTCTCATGTGTGGTTGAAAAGATATGGATCAATCATGGCCAGGTGAATTTGAACTTCAAGCATGCATAACATTCAAACCATAAAGCCAAATGGAGTGGTTCTTTTTTGTATATTGATATCTTGACATCTACTATCCAAATCATGCATCACAAGCCATGCATTCTCATCACATAATCATTTGATTTTTCACTTGATTTCTTTTTATAAGAATTTTCAAAGTTAAAAATAATGCATTGTTTACACATTTCAACACTTCCATTGGCTTACAAACAGAATTTTGAGTGGATTCAAGCCCAAAAACGTGCACTGTTCCATTCATTTCATGCATGGGGGTGCATTATCCAAATTGCACTTACACTCTCATATTTTGCTAATCCATTTGCCATTTGCCTAAACCTGATTAAGGACATGATTAAGAGGGAGTATAAAGTGCAAACCCTAACAGATTTCAGCATTAACACTTCATAATTTCCAGATCTGAAATTTTCACACATTGTGCTCTCAAACTTTTTCTTCAATTTTCTTCATATACATTGCTATTTCCTCGAGTGATTCATCATCCACAAGCATAGTTGAGCTGGATTGAAGCAGGATTCGAAGGATTTCATGCAAATTCGAAGTTGTTGAAGCTCACCTCCATCAATGGCAGTTGGATTTTCCAGCAATATCAAGCACGATTAACACTCAAGCATTCATCCAAATCATCATTCAAGAGCTGAGGAGCAACTGTTTGGACTTCTAAACGCCTGAATCGCTCTGTTCCAGTTCTGCACTTCAATTAAGGTCAGAAATCGAATGTCATGATTCACGAAATTGTTGTATGCTTATGGTAGATCTTTCATTGGTGATTAGTTTGAGCTTTAAATCCATGAAATCCATGCAGAAATGACTTAGTTATGTTGATTTTAAGTTTGGCATATGAATGTTCTTGCATGCGAATCTTTTGATGTAGTGTGAATTAGCACAATCCAATCCTTGATCCATGTTGCATGATGAGAGATCTATCCAATGGTGTGGTTGTTTTGAATTTCTGTGACAAATGTTCTTGACCTATGATGAATGCGATGAACATGATGAATGAGCTAGGTTTTCATTTCCCAGACTGTGTTTGATCTCCATGAGCGTTGTTTGCATGCATTTTTGTGTTATTCGCCATGTACTGGTCCACGTGTGGCTGGTGTGGCATATTGGTTGGTCCAGGCGCGCTCAACTTGCCATGTAGACTTTAATGAAACGGTGAGTTTCATGGATAGCACGCCCAAGTTCAAATTCTTACACGCTTCGATTCCAGCCGTGTGCATTTCCAAATAAGGCATTAGCATTTTATTCCTTTTCTTATCCATGTTCATCCATATGCTTTCACATGATTTTTTTTATTTTTTCCATTCATTCAAAAATTCATAACTTATTGATGGATGATCCAATTAGCCTGGGAATTTTTGCATGATGTTCCTCATGATGTCTAGTATTTTATGAGATTTTTTCCAGAAATTGTGCACGGTTGGAATTTAATTGGACCTAGGGTTTGCTCATATGTGTGCTATCTTGTACCTACCTTGCCATTTGCTTCATGAAATGATGATATTTTATCCAATGCTCTTGAAACTTTGCATGCTTAAACTAGACATCCTAATTGACATTTTGGTGTAGAGTTTGTATTTTTCTCATTTCTGGTTGTTGAGTTATGATCTGGTTAATGTAGGTGTGACCATGTGTTTCACACCTTTGCTTGCTCAACTTGATGATTTTCTTTACCATGCCAATTTAATTCCAAATGATGTGATTTTTTGCATGATGCTTCTTCTGGATGTTAAGATTTATCATGAATAATTGTAGAATTTTTGGATTCATTTCTGATTTGTTTGGGATTTTTCTTGCTGGTTGACCATTTGTGGACTTTTGGTGAGTGTTGAACTTTCATGATTTGTGAGATGCTTGATGTTTATCATATGAACTTGAAATTTTGTACATTGATTCTAGACACTTTTAAGTTTATTGTGGCTTTGATTGGATGTCTTTATCATGTTTGGATTCTGTTTTAGGCTTGTGCTAAGATGATGTATCAATTTGTGCCTTCTTTGAGCTTGTTTGTGCTTACCTTGACTTGATGAATTTAATTGCCATGCTTAAACTTGCCCAAATGCCTTGATTTTTGGTGTGTTGGACCTATGATGTGTGCTGTTTAGCCATGATTTTTCTTGAGATTTATTGAATCATTTTTGAGTTGATGTGGATTGGTTCATTCTGTTTGCTTCAATGAGCTTTCAACTTGCATGCTTTGCCTTATGTGCTTTGTGAAATGAACTTGGTTGATGCTATTTATATGAGACCACTTGGATATTGTTCCTAATTGATTAAGCTTGATTCATGCCAATTTTCATGTTCTGTTTTGGATTATTTCTCCCACTTTGACCTTAGGCCTTGTCCTAGTGGTTTGTGCTTATGGTTGAGTTGTGTTTTCAGGACAAGAAGCATATGGCCTTGAGGAATTGGTTCATTGGCTTGAGTTACCTATTTGATTGATGTTGATTAACATTGAGTTGTCTTGTAGGTGGATTAGCTCCTTTGAGTTGAGCTTGTGCCTTGCACATTGTAGCTTGCACTTGTTGTCTGTTTGACCATATTTGTTGACTTTTGGACTGTCTGTTTGACTTTGTGAATTGTATACTGACTGAGTTAGATTTTTTTTCAGGTACATTAGTTGCTTAAGGTCATTGTGAACTTGCTTTTGCTTTGCTTGATAGCTTAAGCATTGAGGTATAACTTCTCTGACTTCATGTAGTCTGGAAGACCTGTCTTGTTACTTGGGCAGGCACCTGTCTGAAGTCCTCCTTAAGAGGCAATGCTTGTGTTTGTTTATCATTGTGCCCTGTACATTCAAAGACCTCCTAAGTGAAGAGGCATTGGCAGATACAAGAGATGTGTAGTCCATCTCCTGCTACTCAGTGTGTCATCCACTTTGCTCACACACCTTGTGTTGATGCATTGTGGATAATAGCCCAAGATCTTTTGTTGTGTCAATCATGTGGATAGAAGAGTTCCAACTTTCTGAACTCCCACACTTTCATTTGTCTAAAGCTCTCCCAGACCAGGGATAAGAGCTGTGAAGTCTTATCTTCACTTCCCATTTCATCTGCTTCACCCTAACTCTCAATGTTAGGGTTAAGAGCTAACATCACCCTGATACAGTGGCTTGTTTGTTGAGGTTGACATGACCCCTAGACTAAAGCCTAACCTTGTGTGATCCCACTTTGCTTGTATATAATGTGTGCTATTTGTGCTTGTGTTTACTCAGTTGCTGTTTAGGATAGCTTGCTCCCTGTGCAAGTTAGGTAGAAACTTCAACCTAGGACCATGGTGAATTTACATGATAACTATTAGGCTCGAGTTAGTCTCCCTTCTAGTATGTCATTTCCCAGTCTCTGGTTAGGTTAGAAGTTCTTTCCCTTCGTAGGGGAACTACGTCGCCCTGATCCTCATACCAGATGAGGTACGTAGGCAGGAGATGAGCTGATCTCTCCGAGCGCCCTTTTGTTTTGTCTTTGTGTGTGTTAGGAGATGGACGTAAGCCCAGCGATTGGCATTCCATATCCTCTTGTTATGTGCTTGGAGTCTGATGTAAGTCCAGTGATTGGCATTCGGTTTCCATGTTTGCCTGTTTGTGTGGAGTTTGACGTAAGTCCAGCGATTGGCAGTCGATTTCCTGTGTGGTTTTGTTTGGCGTGCGTGAGCCGAGCTACAAGTGCTCTGATTCTTTAGTCCGAGAAGATACGTATGCATAGGATGCGATATCCTAGCGAGCACGTTTCCCCCTGTCCCGAACTACGTCGAGTCTGATGTCTGTGCCTGACAGACTACGTAGGCCCAGGATGCGATATCCTGTCGAGTTAGTTTCTTTTGTCGTTTCTGTGTCTCCTTTCAGCCAGTGTGTGCAGTGTTTGAGCAGTTTTTAGCAACCTTTATCCTTCCTTTTGTGCGTGGATCCCGTCGAGTACGACGGATGCGTAGGGGTGCTAATACCTTCCCTTCGCATAACCGACTCCCGATCCCATCTCTCTCTGGTCGCGAGACCATGTCTTTTCCAGGTTTACTTCGAGCTTTTCCTTTCCCTCTTTTGGGATAAATAACGCACGGTGGCGACTCTGTTGTTTTCGTTTTCCCGCCGGTTTTTGGCGTAATGCGACAGGGAGCAGAAGGAAGGAACATCAGGGATACTGGTTACTAGGCATATAATAGGTGACCAACCAGGCGTGAATTGGGAACATGTCCAAGACACTCATCATCCGAAAGGAAGGCTGAAAAAGCAAACTCAACTTATAGGATGGGCATTCGACTCCACGAGGAAGTGAGAATCTTACTCAATTGGGGAAGAAAAAGACTTCGACTGAGGAGCGCATGAGACATATTATCTATTACCGTCATAACGTAGATAACATACTCACATGGAAGATTATCCACAACCGGTTACTAGGTTAATAAAGGATAAATCGACCGAAAAGAAAGGACATCGGGATACCGGGTACTGGGTATAAAATGATGACCAATCAAAAGGAGAAACAATCATTACCAAACAAGGGTAAATGAAAGATGACTCGCTGGGGATACATTGACAAGAGCAATTATCCAAGAGATATATCACCGGTTACTAAGTGGTATACTCAAAAAACAAAGGAATATCAATATCGGGTACTGGGTAAAGATAACTAACAAAGAGGGGATTACATCTACCGGATACTGGGTAGAAAACCACAGAAGTAGGACTTACAACTACCGGTTAATGAGGAGAAGGCCACAAAATCCGCTGGGGAAAAGGATGAATAATTACTGGTTACTGAGCAATTGATCAACTAAACCACAAGGAGCTGCATGGTAAAATAAGAAAGGAGTCAGTCTAGGAACAAACTAGAAAGACACAATCAAACAAGACTCAACCCGATGAGGATATAACTCAGGGGAGTAATTCCATCCCAATACACAAATGAGGAGGAAACTGAAACAATAATCATCCACGAGGACATAACTTGGTGGGGAAGAAAGAAGGAAAGATAGACACTTTCTGCTTATGGGGTTGACTCTATATGAAGAGATCAGACACAAACATATGCTTGGGGAAGAAGAATTCACCAATAGCAGGAGATAACAAGCAAAGATATATGGCAAAGAATGCATCATGAATATCTAAATGCTATGATTATGCATGTATACGCGTGATTTATGTATGATTAATGCTGATAGAAAGACATATCTAACACAAACAGGCTCAAGAGCCACAAACGGACATCCGACGCAATATATTCGAAAAGAAAGACAAGGCCCACAGGAGAAATTAGTTTTGGTGGGGATGATCTAATATCAGGAGACATAGACCACCGTTGGGGATAGGCAAAGGTCACAGCTTCCGACTGCCGGGGATTTTCCAACGATTCTTGGGAACAGGTGGCTGAATACCAATAAGATCCGTCGTAGAACAAACTCTACTGGGGAACTTATCAAGGAATGATGTGAAACTCTGTGGGGAACAACCTCCAAACAGATACTCATCAATCAAAACACTCCCTTTTATCTGCTGGAGAGACATCTTTGCTAAGGGGAGAAAGAACAATTTGCTCCGCTGAGGAAGGCAACAACACATCTTCCTCATCATCTCTCAATACTCAAGAGAAATCTTCAGACATGGAGGGGATACAAATTATCAAACTCGGGTCAAGCAAACCTGCAGGGGATAAACTGTAAGCAACTCTCAAAGGAAACGGCCTCTGCTTAAGGGGATCAAAAATGAATCCTTCGTCAACATGTGTCGTGTTGGGGATGAAAAGGGACTCGAGCCCTTCACTAACTTCTCTAAACAACTTCTTGCTGATGAAACAATTGAAAGTTGATGAAGAGGATATCAACATGCCAGAATATGAACAAATGTCTTACCTTTTTGGAAATCGTACTATCCTTGGGAAAGCACTGAGGACATTCCATCTATCCTTTTAGCCATTGTGAGTGTTCATTTTGTTTAAAACGGTTTACAAAAACTTTATTTTCTTAAAACAAATGATATTCATTAATTAAAACATGCAAACATTTGTTAAACAGAAACAAATAAGAGTGCAAAGAATTGGATAAAGGCTCAAATTTATTTGATAGAATGGCAGTCCGCAAATAGCGAGACTCCATGGATCTTTACAAATTTGAAATTGGTGATATACATGGAAAAAGGGCTACATTTAACATAATGACCGTTTCTCCACCAACTCTGAATCCAACGTATTTGAAGCTTCAGTTAACGATGACTGAGCGAGAATCTTTGATAGACGGCAGCTATAAAACAAAGTCTTGTCAGGATGCAGTTACTTGCCAAGTCCCTAATTTTTGCCTAGATTGCCCCATGGTGAGCTAGTCAATCTAGCCGGATATATATATATATATATATATATATATATATATATATATATTCATTTTTATGTCTCTAACTTTTTCCTGGACCTCCCTTTCGGGTTTTCAATCCACCGAGACGCTCATTTTTCCCTAAGCCGCCCTTTTGGGTTTTCAACTTAGCGAGCTATTCTGTTTTTTTTATGTTAGGCGAAGTATTTCTTGACTGCATCTGAATTCACAGGACGAGTGAAATCCTCCCCATCCATAGTTGTAAGCAACAAAGCACCACCTGAAAAGGCTCTCTTAACAACATATGAACCTTCATAGTTTGGAGTCCACTTTCCCCTAGAATCGGGCGCGAAAGACAAGACTTTCTTGAGCACGAGGTCTCCTTCTCGGAACACACGAGGCTTGACCTTCTTATCAAAGGCTTTCTTCATCCTTTGCTGATACAACTGACCATGACACATGTCAGTTAATCTCTTTTCTTCAATCAAATTCAGTTGGTCATAACGACTCTGAACCCATTCAGCCTCAATCAACTTGGCTTCCATCAAGACTCTCATTGATGGGATCTCAACCATCACGGGGAGTACAGTCTCCATGCCATATACAAGAGAGAAAGGGGTTGCCCCTGTTGAAGTGCGAATTGATGTACGATAACCATGCATAGCAAATGGCAGCATCCCATGCCAATCTTTGTACGTAACAACCATCTTCTGAATAATCTTCTTGATGTTCTTGTTAGCAGCTTCAGCAGCCCCATTCATCTTAGGTCTATAGGGAGAAGAATTATGATGTGCAATCTTGAACTCGCTACATAGCTCTTTCATCATCTTATTGTTCAAGTTAGATTCATTATCAATAATGATCTTGTCTGGCACACCATACCAGCATATGAGTTGATTCTTGATAAACTTCACAACCACCTGCCTGGTCAGATTTGCATACGATGCCGCTTCAACCCACTTGGTGAAGTAATCAATAGCTACAAGAATAAAAGGGTGACCGTTTGACGTCTTTGGCTCAATCATGCCAATCATGTTAATTCCCCACATGGAGAAAGGCCATGGTGAGGAAATAACATTCAGAAGTGTCGGGGGAATATGAATCTTATCCGCATAAATCTGACACTTGTGGCATTTCTTCACATACTTGCAGCAATCAGACTCCATTGTTAGCCAATAGTAGCCTGCTCTCAACATCTTTTTTGCCATGGCATGTCCATTGGAATGAGTACCAAATGAACCCTCATGGACTTCAGTCATCAACAGGTCTGCTTCGTGTCTATCCACGTATATGAGAAAAACCATGTCAAAATTCCTCTTGTACAGTACATTACCATTAAGGTAGAAACTACTAGATAATCTCCTCAAAGTCTTCTTATCTTTAACAGATGCCCCAGACGGGTAAGTCTGACTCTGAAGAAAACACTTGATATCATAGTACCACGGATTATCATATTTTACTTCTTCAACTGCAAACACATGAGTTGGTCTATCCAAGCGCATCACAGTAATATTGGGGACTCCATTCCAATACTTCACTACGATCATTGAAGCAAGCGTAGCAAGAGCATCTTCCATCCGATTTTCATCTCAAGGAATACGATGAAAGTCAACCTTAGTAAAGAAAGTTGAAATCCTCCTCGCTTTATCTCTGTATGGGATGAGGCCAGGCTGATTCGTCTCCCATTCACCCTTAATCTGATTAACAACAAGGGCCGAATCACCATAAACATCAAGATGTTTGATCCTAAGATCAATACATTCTTCCAAACCCATAATACAAGCCTCATACTCCGCCATATTATTCGTGCATTTGAAAGTTAGCCTTGCTGTAAAAGGAAAATGTGTGCCTTGAGGAGTAATAATCACTGCCCCAATACCATTTCCATACTGATTAACAACGCCATCGAACACCATACCCCAACGGGAACCAGGCTCTGGCCCTTCATCGAGCGTAGGCTCATCACAATCCTTCATTTTCAAATACAGAATGTCCTCATCAGGGAAGTCGTACTGAACAGACTGATAATCTTCAATTGGTTGATGTGCTAGATGGTCAGCCAAGATACTACCTTTAATAGCTTTCTGAGCTCGATACTCAATATCATACTCAGACAACAACATCTGCCAACGGGCAACTCTCCCAGTTAAAGCAGGCTTTTCAAAGATATACTTGATTGGATCCATTCTGGATATCAACCAAGTCGTATGATTCAACATATACTGGCGTAAGCGCATAGCGGCCCAAGCCAAAGCACAACATGTCTTCTTAAGTGTTGAATACCGAGACTCACAGTCGATTAACTTCTTACTCAAGTAGTATATTGCATACTCTTTCTTCCCTGATTCATCTTACTGACCCAATACACACCCCATGGAGTCATCAAGCATGGTCAAGTACATAATCAAAGGTCTCCCTTCAACAGGCGGAGATAGAATCGGAGGTTCAGAAAAATACTCTTTGATACTGTCAAAGGCTTTTTGGCAATCCTCGGTCCAATCATGACACTGATCTTTCTGGAGGAGCTTGAATATAGCCGCACATGTGGCAGTCATGTGGGATATAAATCTCGAAATGTAATTCAAGCGGCCAAGAAAACCTCGGACTTGCTTCTCAGTTTTGGGCGCAGGCATCTCTTGTATTGCTTTGACCTTGGCAGGGTCAACCTCAATACCTCTTTCACTGACAATAAAGCCTAATAACTTGCCGGAACAGACTCCAAATGTACACTTGTTCGGATTCAAGCGGAGTTTTTACTTCCTCAAACGCTAAAAAAGCTTTAACAAGTGTTCTACATGTTCAACTTCCGTTTTCGACTTCGCAATCATATCATCAACATATACCTCAATCTCCTTGTGCATCATATCATGAAACAAGGTAGTCATAACGTGTTGATATGTGGCTCTGGCGTTCTTCAAACCGAAGGGAATCACTCGATAACAGAATGTTCCCCAAGGTGTGATGAATGTTGTCTTCTCGATATCCTCGGGTGCCATTTTAATCTGATTATAACCGAAAAATCCGTCCATAAATGAAAAGACATTGAATTTAGTTGTATTGTCTACCAACATATCAATGTGTGGTAGAGGAAAATCATCTTTTGGACTAGCTTTATTCAAGTCACTGTAATCCATACACATTCGGACTTTTCCATCTTTCTTAGGCGCAGGCACAATATTGGCCATCCATTGAGGATATGTATAAGTCCCCAGAAATCCCGCATCAATTTGCTTCTGAACTTCTTCTTTAATCTTTACTGCCATATCAGGATGAGTTCTTCTTAGTTTTTGCTTCACAGGTACACACTCAGGCTTTAGTGGCAAGAAATGTTGCACAATATCAGTATCTAGACCAGGCATGTCTTCATACGACCAGGAAAAGACGTCGACATATTCTTGTAGCAACTCAATTAACCCCTTCTTAACGGACTCTTCCAAGAATGCCCCAATCTTCACTTCGCGAATAGAATCCTCAGACCCCAAGTTGACTGTTTCTAGATTCTCAAGATGCGGCTGAATGATCTTCTCCTTGTGCTCAAGTAGACGGGTAATCTCATCAGCAATCTCTTCAACATCATCTTCTTCTGCTTCAAATACAGGGAACTCAAAGTTGGGAGATGGTGTTGGATCATTATGTTCAATGGGTTTGATCAACCTGCATAATGATTTTGAGTATAAAAGAGATTTCAGAATTCAAACAAGGCAAATCATTATGCAGATGTAAAGATTGATTTTATTCTCTTTTTTAGGGTTTTATGGTGATCACCAATTTCATGCAAAAAGAAAAAAACAAAAATAATTTGGAAAACAAACATTTAACATGTGATTATTGAATGAATATCATTGTATTAATAAAATTATGCCAACAATGTCTTCACTTCTCCTTTTGGCGTGGGAGAAGGGTTTTTGAACAAAATGAACACATTACGCTGACTTATGGATAACTGCTAGAACATAAACAGCGACCCAATTATTGCAGACTCCGCCAGGTATGACAAAGTTGCCAAGGTCTTCCTCTTCACCATCTTCAACAATGGCAGCAGCCTCATGATCTTCAATGGTGTGGATAAAACCTCCACTCTTAAACAACCCACGCTCATTGGAAACACCATAAGAATACCCTATGCCAGCTCGGGACTTGTTATCTTCCAACTTTACCATTTTCCCCAACCAGTAGTTGCACCATGCTCAATGGCCAACTTTGCACCATTATAGGAGACAAATGAAGAAAGTCCTTTCCTTGAAGGCTTAGCAATAGACAAGTCTTGGAACGGAGTTCCAACCTCATCCTCAACATCAATATAGGAGAAGGAACATAAATGACTGACCAAGATAGCCTTCTCTCCCCCTATCACCACCAACTTTTTATTCTTCACGAACTTCAACTTTTGGTGTAGGGTGGATGTCACGGTGCCTGCCTCGTGAATCCATGGTCTGCCAAGCAAACAACTGTAAGACGGATGAATGTCCATGACCTGAAAAGTGATATGGAAATCACTAGGTCCAATCTTAATCGGGAGTTCTAATTCGTCGATCACAGTTTTACGCGATCCATCAAACGCCTTCACAACCACTCCATTATGCCTCATGGGAGGCCCCTGGTACGAAAGTCTAGCAAGAGTGGATTTTGGCAACACATTGAGTGATGATCTTGTGTCCACCAACACATTGGACAAGGCGTCATCCTTACAATTAATTGAAATGTGTATAGCCAAATTATGGTCTTTTCCCTCCTCGGGAAGATCAGCATCACAGAAGCTCAAGTTGTTCAAGCGGTTATATTTGCAACAATGCTATCAAACTGTTCTATTGTGACATCATGGTCGACGTATGCCACATCCAACACCCTCTGCAAAGCTTTGCGGTGTGGCTCAGAATTCATCAACAAAGATAAGACAAATATCTTTGATGGAGTTTGTAGCAGCTGATCAACAACATTGTATTCACTCCTTTTGATGAGCCTTAACATCTCATCACCATCCTCTTTCAATATGCCAGACTGGCCAACCAGGATAGGAGTATTATTATTCTTAACAACAAAAGGGTCAACACCTTTCACAATAGGAGCAGGATTATTTTAAGAAGAAGTCCCCACGGGACCGGCAGGATTAACAACAGTTCTTTTCACAATGTCTTCATGGGATTTCGGCTGAGCCGAGAAAACACGAACACTACGGGTCACATCGCTGACATCTGAAGTGCTAACAACAGAGGTTAAGGAAAACGACACCTCCTTTCCATCTTCTAGCAAGACAGCGTTATATCGATAGGGAACAACTTTGTCTGATACATACGGGACAGGGCCCGCTGGCTTAATCACAAGAGCTGGGGATACTTTCTTCTTGCTTCCATCATACTTGACAATAAAAGGCTCAGGAATTTTAAACACTGGGGTGATAACATCAACTTCGTCCTCATTACGATTCTGAAGTATCTCGATCATCCCTTGGTCAATCATCTCTTGGATGTTCTTTCTTACTTGTCGGCATCCTCTCTCATGCACACCTGGCACCTATCATGGTCATACTCGTAATGGTTGTGTTCATACAATAACTTATGCATCTCGACCAAAAACTGCCTTATGTCATTCACATAAAGGACTTTATATTTGCCAGGGCATCCCTGGACCATATTAACAGCTACTTTCCCATGCTCGGGCAATGGGTTCTTCTTAACATTAGGACCTACGTCCTCGAAAAACAATATCCCACTTCTCACAAGGTCTTGCACCTTGGTCTTCAATGGGTAACAGTTCTCCATGTCATATCCGAGGGCACCGGAATGATATACACAATGAAGCTCGGGCTTATACCACCACTGACGGTTGGTTGGTACAACAGGAGGGCCTCGTGGAGTTATTAGCTTCCTATCAATCAAGGAAGAATAAAGCTCAGCATATGTCATCAGAATCGGGTCAAAAGTTACCCTTTTTCTCTCGTAGTTGCTGGTGCTAGTGTTATTATTGTTGCGAGGATGGTAGGCATGTTGTTGTTGACGATGTTGTTGTTGTTGATGATGTTGAACTTCTCTAAAAGCAGGTGCTATATGAGCCACCTGGTGTTGGTTGACGGCAGGACGCACATCCTTCCTCCTTACAGAGGGCCTTCTTTTGATATGAGAGGACACAACATGAGTCTCTCCCTCTTTCTTTCTAGCAAAGCCTCCATACTTCTTTGTTGAGGAACCATCATCCCTAGATAGACGTCCTTCACGGACCCCCTCCTCTATTCTCATCCCCATATTCACCATTTCGGTGAAGTCTGAGGGAGCACTGGAAATCATTTTTTCATGATAGAAAGAGCTCAAAGTCTTCAGGAAGATATTTGTCATCTTCTTCTCTTCCAGGGGTGGCACTATCTGAGCTGCCAGTTCTTGCCATCTTTGGGCGTACTCCTTGAAGGTCTCCTTATCCTTCTGCAACATTGCCCTCAATTGGTCCCTGTTTTGAGCCATATCCACATTATATTTATACTGCTTGACGAAGGCCTCGCCTAGATCGTTGAAAGTGAGGATGCTTGCACTCTTCAGCTTCATATACCACCGGAGCGCAGCACCTGTCAGGCTATCCTGAAAGTAGTGGATCAGCAGTTGATCATTATCAGTCTGTGTTGACATCTTGCGAGCATACATCACAAGATGGCTGAGCGGGCATGTGTTTCCCTTGTATTTCTCAAAGTCAGGTACTTTGAATTTAACAGGGATCTTCACGTTGGGCACTAGGCACAACTCAGCAGCACTTTTACCAAAGAGGTCCTTACCCCTCAAAGTCTTCAGTTCTTTGCGCAGCTCAATGAATTGATCTTTCATTTCTTCCATCTTCTCATATACATCCGGGCCCTAAGATGGCTCGAAATGATAGATGGTATCTTCAACACGGGGAAGGGTGTGCACAACGGGAGGTGGCACAGACAAGACCGGGCTAGATGCCGGCATGGAAGCGAGAGTAGGAGAAAAACTCTCTGGCACAAAATTAGCAGGCATTCCCCAAGGGAACCCAGCTGGTATAGACGGAGCAAAGTGGGTTGTTGCAGCAGGCACAGTTGACGTTGTTACCTCATATATGACAGTCCTCGCGGGAGGCGTTGCAGGAGTTGGTGAAGCTTGGCTCTGTGCGGCCAGAACTGAGTCCATCATGGCAGTCATCCTAGCAATCTCTTCCTTTAGGTCCCTGTTCTCTTGATCTAAATGCTCCATTATCCTCGGATGATTGGCTCTGGTATTATATCGGTGTGTCAGCTTGTCTTCAAAATAAATGATGAGCAAAGAGTTAGACCATTGATCAAGAGCTTGGAACAAAACCTGCTTATGCATATGATGCATAAAATGCTTGTGCATATGATTTTTTTTTTATTAGAGGAACTTTATAGAGATCTATTTTCAAAAATTTGAAAGTATTTAACTTTTACGACATATATGGAATACTCATAGTAATAATATTTGGAAACTTTTTACACCAAAGAAGTAATACAATTTTGGTAACCAAATACAATACAAGAGAAAAGGAGAATAAACATCCTATGGAGCCCTAGAAACAATCGTCCAAAGCCTTTGAGATCGGAAGATAAGTTGCATGAAGCCTCTTCACCTCTCTTTCGTAAGCTGCTTCCATATCGGCCTTCTCCTTGGCGAGCTGATCATACTTCCTCTTCCAAAACCTAGATGAGTGAGGAAGAAGAGAAGTAACCACATCATCAGGCTCATCAATAACCTGATGCTCTAGAAATCCTATCACTGCATCCTTATCATTGAGCTGCTGAAGAAGTTCCTCACGCTCACGAACCCATGCATGTGACCTGTCTTCATCTCTCAACTCCTCTACTCCTTGGTTAGGGAGGATTGAAGGCCCAACCATAACTATATGGGTAGGTCTCGGGTAATCGTAGGGCATGCGGTGCTAAAGATTTTTTTTCTTACCCAAGCGGTGTAAGGTTCCAAAGCAATACAATTCTTCGGACCAAGCTCATTCCTCCTTTTTCTATGAACTTTGCGCCAGGCGCGGACCATCCTAGTCTTCAAATTCTGGGGATCTTTACCCTATTGAAAGAATATACCTTCCAACAAAATGTTGTTGGGCTTATCCTTTAAGGGGAACCCAAGTTGACGGCGAGCCAAAGCAGGGTTGTAGTTAATTCCACCACATGTACCAAGAAGGGGTACATTGGAGAATTCACCACAAGAATCAATAATTTGAACGCCATCATACACACGGTTATACCAAGAGATATCATCATTAGTGCGAGATATAAGTCTCGCAGACCACCGTAGACATCCCTTATTCTCCTTGAAGGCAAGTGCGAAATAAACCACTTGTACAACAGAGGCAAATAACACAATGGAACCACTGCCCTTTGCATTCCCCATATGCAAAGAGAAATAAGTGCCACCCAACAGAGTCGGAACGGGATTCAGAGAAGAGAAAATCCTAATAGCGTTCACATCCACGAAATTGTCGATGTTGGGAAATAACACTAGCCCATAGATGAGTAGTACAAATATGGCTTCAAAAGCGTCCTCACTCATGGCCTTCCCAAACAAAGTAGCTTGGGCAATCAGAAAATCAGATGGGAGACCTTGAATTCCACCTTTGGTAGTCATATGAGCAACAATATCAGATACATCTACATGAAGCATGTCAGCAATCTCTTGAGAAGACGGAATCTTCTCCAAACCACTGAACGACAACTGATCAAGAATAAGTATACCCAGATGATAGGCATACTCCTCAAGTGTAGGCAAAAGCTGGAAATCCGGAAAAGTGAAGCACCGATACAGAGGATCGTAGAACTGCACCAACACACTCATCAGACCTTCATCCACTTTGGTAGAAAGAATAGACAGAAGCTTCCCATGGCGAGCTTTGAACTCCAAGGGCTCTAATACATAAGATATCAAACTCTTTAACTCTTTTAAGTCGGGTTGTCTGAAATTGTACTTCTTCGTATTCCTTCTTTGCTTATCCATGTCTGAAAATTTGCAAATAGACCTCTCAAGTTCCTTGAAAATTTTCATTGTTGATGATATGGATGCAAATGAATGCATGAATGCATGGATGCAACAATCACACTCAAGGATCAAGCAAGTCACACCACACAAAGGTCACGGAATGGCTCAAGTCATCATCAATATCAATCATCCATTTCCAAAAATATTCTCAAGAGAGACTCTTATGAGTGTAGTATCGCGTAACAATCGTATCAAATCTTACACTTGAATGAATTTCACACTACATCCTAAAATAGGCCAAGATGGGCTAGGTATCTAAGGTCCTTGGCTTCTAAGGTTTATATTGGAAAGAGTAATGCCTAACCACGACTACTCGTGTGACATTATTGATCCAAATAAGACCTCCACCAAGTGAATGGGATTGCAAGTCAACTTGCTAAGGAATAACTCCACACAAGTCAACAAGACTATGCCATTCTCCTATCATAAGTGCACTCGAGTTCGGGTATAGAACTCATCTCACAAGAAACCACCAAGCATACAAGCAATTAATATATCAAGCAATTCATACATTACAAACAATACAGTCATCCCAAATTTGCACAAAAATATATCACAAATAAATATAAACATACAACACATACAAGCAAAAAGAAGGCTAAACCCACTAGAGAGATTTGTTTCCCCAGCAGAGTCGCCAATTTTCTGTAGCGGGGTTTTCGTTACCTTTAGGTTTATTGACTAAACCAAAAGTGAACATACAATTCGAGTCGCCACCGCACTTTTATTTGTCCAAAGGAAAGGCTAAAAAGCGAACAAAAGCCAAGTAAGAAGTTTTATCAAATCAAAAACTAATAAAAATGTCAGTGATCCGGGTAAGGGGATTGGTTATGAAATGGGAAGGTTTTACGCACCAAAAACATCCTTAGTACTCTAAGGGAACCCTTTTTACAAATATGTGTTGTAGTTGGTATTTGTGAAAATATGTGCAAAATACTGGATGGATGAAAAGAGAATAGATTATATTTACAAATTTGTTGTTTGAATGGATGAACCCATTGCCTACGTACCATCACAAAGGTAGGATCAAAACCTCGTAGTTCGGGGTAAAAATCTCAAAGATTGGTGAATTGATTTGATCAAAAGCCTTAAGGTCTTTTGTTATCAAAGGGAGAAAACTCAACCTAAACCAACAATCCACCATGTGAGGAGAGCTTCAACATACTAGTGAGGGGTTAACCCTATAATAAGTATGGAAGACTTATAATCCAATCGCTAAGGATAAGGTGAGATTCACATCAACCACTATGATAACTCAAACCTATGACTAATGTTTATCAAAAGGTTTTACCAAGGATGGCTATTGGGACCACCAAATCAACTTGAAGTGAGTTATATTTACAAGTTAGATTTATTTACAAAATGAGGTTAAAGTAGGATTAAGATTTATTCACAATGAGTATTAATGAAAAGATTTTGAAAAGTCAAAGGCATAAGGCCTAAGTTTCTAATTTGAAAGCAATGTCAAAGTTTGCAAGAAAAGATTTTGGATTGGGTTAGAGTGGAGAGAAGAAGAGAAGGGCTAGTCCTAAAGAATACAAAGATAAGAGAGAAGATAAAAACCCTTGGAGTTCCTTTTCTTGAAATCATAAAGATGATTCAAGATGCTCCTTTCCTTTGGACTTAGCACACAATCAAGCAATCAAACAATTTAGATTCAAGCTCCTAGGATCTCCATTTGGCTTGTCTCTCTTAACTTGGCTATTCATGACAATGGTCCTCTTTACTATCTCAAGATGGAATCCATATCACACAAGAGCAAACATCAAAAAGTGCATAACACAATAAGAGGAATGGACAAAGAATAAGTTTTGGAAAGGAAGTCCTTTAAAGTCAACTTTGAAATTTAGCATTCTAAAGACATGAGGCCTAGTTGCTCTTCCAAAAGTTTAGCATTCTAAAGGCATGGGGCCTAGTTGCTCTTGAACTCCTTTAAGCATGGGTATGTCCTAATTCTAAGTCCTTTCTCCTTTTTGCATTTGGTTCACACAAACAAACACAAAACCAACACAAGACAACAATATATTTATATACAATAATGAGCTCAAATGAGCAAAAGGAAAATGGCATAAACATAAAATATGTGCTCAAGTGAGTAAAATGAAAAGCAATGTGAATAAATGAGCAAGAAATAAATGACATTAAAATAAATTGCAAGAAATTAAATGCTCAAATTAAAGTTAGTGATTAGTGAAGTTATGTTAGCTTGTCATAAGACAATGTAGCGCTATGTTAAGCAATCGTAAGTGGACTAATGTAGTAGTCACACCTATCTGAGGTCGGTCAATAAAACTACAGGCAAATAAACACAAGTTAGATATCATGACTAGTAAGCCAAGCTCCACAAACTTGCCATGCCAAAACAAAAGGGGAAGGGCCTTGTATGGACTTTAGGTTTTTTGCTTGACCAAGAAGCAACCTATCTTGGACACAAAACAACTCACTTGATCTTGGATCAAGTTGAGTTTGGTTTGGATCAAAGAAGGTTAAACCTCTCATTTGTCAAGACCAACCATAAGACATTAACTCATTGGCCAAATTATGAAAAGAAAAGGGATGGAGATGAAATGGATGGAAAGAACATTCAAGCATCAAACACAACTGATCAAATGTGAATCAAATCATCATCAATCAATGCTAAACAGAAGAGAAATGAAGATCACAAGTCAACAAGTCAAACATATTTTTTTGGTAATTTTTGAATTAAAAATAAATGCAAAATAAAATAAACAAAATATGGTCAAACCTAAAATTTAATTCAAATCAACTTCAACAAGTCCAATTAAATTCTCATAGGTCTAACATGGTCAAACAAACTTTGACAAATTTTCTCAACAATTTTTGAAATCATAAACTATTTAAAAACAATTAAAAATAATGAAAAATAACACAATATGAATTAAAATCTCAAATAAATCTCAAATCAAATAAGAAATTGATGAGACTATTTTTCATTGACTTATCATGATCCATAGGTGTTAGGAAAATATTTTTGGATTTTTCAGATATCAAAAAGTATTTTAAAATGAATTAAAACTATTAAAAACCAAATAATTCACAAAAAATATTAAATGAAGTCACAAAAATAATTAAAAATCAAAATATGAAACTGGATTTTTCAAGAAAATTTTTGGCATTGGTCTCATATTTTTGTGACTTCAAATAAAATATTTATGATTTTTTGAAAATAAAAGGAATTATCTGAAATTAAAAGAAAATAAGAAAAAATAGGAAAATCCAGCACCATCAAATCATCTCATTAATTGACGTGGCAATGATCACATGGCTCTAAGGCGTGGATACATGGTAGGTGTGAGTCAAGCGCGCAACACATGGTATTAAAACAGGTAAACACATTGAATGCTCATGATTAAAACGTTTCAGCATGATCCAAAGGCTGGAAGGCTACCACGTGGGGATGGTGGTGGAAACCACCATCTTCTCCGACGATCCAACAAGATCCGACCACCACACGCAGGATATTAAATGGTAATGAAAATAAAATAAAAAAGAGGACATCAAAATGAAGTTGAGGTGATGTACATCACCCCTGTAACCATGGATCATCCTCACAGTTCCTATTTAGAGAGAAACGTGAGCTTGAAGATCATGGTGCATTAACTGAAATGGCACGATTTGCAAAATTAAGACCACCACTGGCCTGCCTTAAGCATGAGGGCTTCAGAAAACAGCATAAACCAAAGAGATTCACATTATATTGCAAGATCTAGATCAAGAAAGTTTGGTGTTCTACCTCTGAAATGAAGCTTCAAACAACACGAATTCTCCAAGCTCTTGATCTACTTTTGCCATGGGAGTGTGATGGTGATGCTAGGTTAAGGAATTGAGCTTTGAAAATCAACTAATGATGTCGAAATTCAAGCTTGAAAAAGAGAAAGAAAACTAAAAATTCCTTTAGTGAGGGTTTGGATTTCAATTCAGCAGCAATTCAGATCTCCACTTGGTTACCATTTGAATGAGAATGAGCACTTATTTATAGTTGAAATGTGATGCAAGGCCATGGTTCCCTCGTGTGCATGAAGTTTAATCCTCCTTGCATGGGCCTGTACCGGTGCATGTGAGGCCTAAGAATGAACGAAAATCCATGTTGAGCTCAACTGGTATTGAATTGGACGTGCACAATGGACTACACAAGCTTGCATACCAAGTTATAATGTGAAATGCAAAAATGAACATAAACATGAAGCTCTTCGAAACTCCCACATGGAACGTCCAAAAAATTAATGTGAGTAATGGTTGGAAAGCCCTTGAAATAAGGAACAAAAGTCATGTTGGTAAAAAATTCATTTCGAGATGGAACTTAATGAAAACTGGCTGCGAAAGTTTGGGTACAAAACATGTTTAAGTCACCTTTGAATTTTTTTACCAAAAGCAAGCCTCTTCAAGCCCCTCTGTTTCAATGATGTCAGCCTAAATGGAAAAACCTCCAACATCAAATTTGTAGATATTTTCAAGATGATCAATTTAGACTTAAATTTTGCATCATTTGGATTTTTCATGAAGACGTTATGGGCACTTGAAGTTGGACATTTTTCAAATTCAATGACTTAGGTCCAAAGTAACCTATAATGTTTTGTATTATCACATGTATTTCTTTTAGGATTATGAAATTTTTTTCCAACATAAAATTTGATTTATACATCTTAAACTTTCCAATGCCTTTGGTCTCACCTCAAAATCATAAAAATTAAGGAAGTTAGGTCCTTGGGAAGTTGACCCAAAATTAGGGTTTCAGTCAAAATGACCTATAATGTTTTGAAATGAATGTTGACCTTCCAAGTTTCAAATGGATTTTTGATGAACCTGAAAATTGTTCATATGGTTCTTAGGAACAGTTTTTCTCTTGGGGTCATCTTCATTTGACAAACACATCACAAGTTGTGTCTCAGTGATCCTCAATTTAATCAGATGACTTGACTGGTCAACTTCTCAAGGCCAAACTTCAAATCTTGATGAATGAATGATTGAGGATCCTCAAATAAGCTCATATATGCATAAAATAATGAATGAAATAACTTCCCATGATTAAATTTGATCATAGGTTGAGGTTGCTTCATGAGCAAGGCACATTCAATGCACAGTTGAATTAGGGTTTCCTTGGGAAACAATCCTCAAGCCCTTTGGGTTATCTTGATCAAATTGGAAAATTGAGATACTTGGGAGACATATATGATGATTAGGATATTTTTGGACCATTTTCATGCTTTTTCTCATCTTCATCTAGCCACTTCATTGAGCTTAGGAGCCTCCTAGGAGCATGGGAGCACATGATCACTTGAGCTTCAAAACAAAAGAGTTAGTGACATATTTGTGTGCTTTTGGTTAGAAATCAAAATAAGAAAAGAAATAATATACAATACAAGCATGCTTGTTCATCTCAAACCAACTCACACAAGTCCCACCCCTAGGGTTAAGGAGCCACACATGCTATGATCCTTGAGGAAATGCATTGAGCAATGATATGATGCCATGAGGGATCTTAGGGTCAAACTTAGGGTCTTACAGTTGTCCTGCACAAAAGCTATTTCGCTCATCATATATCCCAGTGGAGAATTTCTCTATGACCTATCTTCACATTTCATTTGTTCCTAGTGGGTAATTTTTTTGATATTTTAGTATTTAATCCCCTCCTACCTTGAATGTTCGAAAGTCGTTTCTATCCGTACATTCAGGTTTGAAAAGATTAAATAGGGGCAACTATCATACCCAGAAATTCACCATACCCTTCATAATGTTCATCTAGGCCACTAACCGTAATCATTTGCATATCCTCGTAGACATTAATTTCATCTGCATAACCATGGTCCAATACAAGAGGACATGTATCATGAATTCCAAGCTTTATGCTTGCACCTAGTTAAATTAGGGTTTCTCTGCAACTTGAGGTGGCTCAACAATCAAACCCTAATCTGAGGGTAGCTCTTGATACTTGTGCATTGTGCCCATCATTGGTGATTCAACTGTGGCTTCTTGATGAAGTAAAACCCTAATTTGGGGATCCTCCCTTGATCAGGGCTTCCTCAAACCCTAATTATGTCCCATGCCCTTGTGTATGGCCTCCTAACCCTAATTTCATAGGATTCACTATCATCCATTATACATGTTCACTTCTTAGTCAAACTCCATTCAAGTTTCATTTGTCCTTGGTCCATTATGAGGCTTCATTGGTTGGATTGAGTTCATTTCAAGTCTTTACATGTTCATCTATTACTTGATGGTATCCTTTGGTCCAAGCCCATTATCACGACATCATAATTTCCATTTGTCCCATTCATGGTCATTTCATCTGGTCATTGCTAGTTCTTGGTTGGGTCATGACTAGTTGTTCATGGGTCCATGCTATGGTCCTTGATTCATTGGTCATTTGTGTCATATGGGATTGCTCCTCAAGTCAACTTCCATTTCCATTCATTTCATTCCCAATGCCATTAGTCTTTGATTCATTCAAGTTTTGTCATTCACATTCCCTTCATCATACATGCAAGTTTGTGGGAGTTAGGTTTGATTAATGTGTGTCCTAGTGGTTGGTCATTCAAGTCCATGTTTAATGCAATTCATTGGATTTCCATTAGTCCATTTTTAATTTTATTCATTTTAATACGATTCATTTCAAGCATTCAATTTATTCAAATATCAAATATCATTTCATACAATCATATTCAAAGTCCATACATGTACAAAAATTACAAAATTGACCATTTTTACAACAATTAACTTTTGGTCAACAATTGACTTTTTTGTCAACCAATTGACCAAAGTCAACTGACCCCCCTAAGACCTAATCTCATCCATCTTGCCTTGATTCATCATCCAAAGGTCATGTTTGCTTGCTTTTACCATGTTTCTTCATTTACAATTCACATTGTCCATGTTCGTGTCCATGACCACCTTACCTACAAAATCAACCAAGTGAAATCCAACCATGTTCAAGTGTTATAAAAATAGGTCAAAATACACTACAATACATTTCAATAAGGTCAAGCATTGCATTACCTGTCCAAGCATTGCAATCCAACATTTCAATAAGGTCAAGCATTGCATTACCTGTCCAAGCATTGCATTTCAATAAGGTCAAGCATTGCAATCCAACATTTCCAAGCCACCATGTTACATGTCATGCAACCATGGCCTACCAATACAACTAAGCTTACATCATGGACCTGAACTTGCAGAGACAATAATACATCATGAGCAGCCATACCATAATATAATGCCTAGCAACCATAAGCTTGCAGTCCGCACATAGCCATGATTAATGCAAGCCATTCAAACAAATTACATCAGGTCACACCAACATGTGCATACCACACAAACCCTGCCAGCCATCTTGCAAACCCCTGCACAAACATGAGTATCCAACAGACCTAACAAGCCAAGATAATAAGACCAAGTAATGTAACACAGATCATGTAAACAGGTTGCAACCAAGACAACAACCAAGCAGTTCAACATGGCCATAACAATGCATAGCACCATGCATCATCCAAATTGCATACATGACATAACCACACATAACACATCAAAGCAGGCTGTAATATCAATTCAGAACATACACATTCCAAAGAACAATCATATAACATGAACAAACAGCAGAAGCTATGCATTTCAACCATTTCATTCATAATAGAATTTCTTAACCAATTTCACTAACAAACTGAACTTGCAACCACATTGCCAACAAACCTACCTTAAATTTATGTCAGACCTGCAGATGATCCTTGCAGCAGACCAATGCACACCTGCAATAATTCCAATCTGCATCAATACATTAACATTGCACTCAACCAATACCAAACAATTTGCATACTAACATGACCGATTCATTCCTAACAGCAGACCTACAATACCCATTAACAGGACAAATCATCACCATACCATTTAGCCATTCACAACCAGAAGGCACACACTTATTGCATTGACATAACAATAGTCCATACATTAAACTAATTGCACACATTCAACAGATTTTTCCTAACTAACTAACCAACCCAATTGATTGTACCATCAATCCCTAATTAACTGCTAACTGCACTAACTTAACCTAACTCATTATTAACCATTCAATCCTAACTGCCTCAAATCAACTAACTGCAAAAAAACACAATCCCAACCATCCAAAACTAACAGATGTCTTCAACCAATCAGAACCATAATGTCAGTTACTACAGAAACCTAACTAACTCATTTCCCTTGATTTCAAACAAAATCAGTTATAATCCCAACTGAATCCTAACTCCATTTTCCCAATCCCTATGATATAACCAACCTATAAAACACTCTCCAATAATTGATCTATCCTCTATTGATTTCATATCTCATAATCATACCACTAGATCATTTTTTTTCATCACTAAACACCCAATCATCATCTCAACCTCTGAGTTGAGAATTCATTTTTTCAACCTCTCATCTCAGAACTATCTCAAACCTCTGAAAGCTCTCACCTTCAATCCTCAAACCCCGTCCTTTTCAACCATCATCATCACCTAAGCATTCACCTAAACCCCACTCTCGAAGCCTCATTATCAATCTCTCAATTCACTCATTGAGTTCAGTGGCAAGTCCAAGAAGAAAAAGGAAGGAGTAAAAGAGGATCTCGCATCAAAAAAAGACAAAAGGAAAGGGTCAGAAGCTTACCTGAGATGCTTTTTCTGATATTCTTCTATGGCAAGGTAACTTCAAATCCCTCGAACTCTTCAGTTTTCATGTGAGCATTGACGAGACGAACCAAAGCCCTAAGGTCCTAGAGCTCGATTCATCATAACTACCATTTAATTTAACTTCAAACTCTTAGGGTTCTTAACCCCTTTTCCTTTGATTCAAGCTTATCATTGAGATTTTCACAAATTCACTTCCATATTCTTCATCAGCATCATGTGGTGTTTCGATTAGTTGTTTCAATTTGAATTTTTAGGCACCACCGCTGCCGGAGGCAACCTTCGGCGTGGTGATTGGTGGTGATGGTCACCTGAGTCTCATTTGAATATCCATTTTTTCAGTTGGCGTGTTTTTCGTCATTTCAATTTAAATTCAATTTCATTAGAATTTTGCAAAGTTGAATGATACATTTGCCTTTCTGTATGTTTCGTTTTGGGCTCTATTGTCAGTTGGGCCTTGTAACACTTTATGCACCCATACTTACTATCACCCACCCCACACTGGAGGATTGAACTACCATAGACCTTCTTGCATAGGCCCATGTGCAGGATTACTCCCTGCACCCTTTTCCAGTCCATATACCTCCCTGGCCCAATCCTTCCTTTAATTTGTTTTTTTTTTCTATTTTCTATTTTTCTTGCTATTTTAATTCATGATTTCTTTGCTTTTTAATTCTTGATTTGGTTTTAATTGTTAATTTAATTTTCATGTTTAATTGTCATGTAGAATTTAATTAGAAATTAACACGTTTAGAGGTAATTATTTTACTAATCCTTTTGGAAAAATCCCTATAAAGTACTTGATTCAATGTTAACTTTTGATTTGTTTTGATCCATTTTTCTTGACTTCTTAGTTCAATTGACACTGTATGTTTAGATAGGTTCAATTTGATTTAATTCCATAATTTACATATTCATGTTCATGTCTTGATTGTAATCCCATTTTAATTGTTCAATTTCTTCGATTGTGGTTATTGGATTTAAATTGAAAATGATATTTCAATTTAATATGACGTGTTAGCATGTCCAATATTTCTACCATGATCTCCATATCATCATCATCTTATCATGTCATATTTCATTTCACCCATTTTTTTTAGCATTTTAATTCCATTTTAATCCATTCATTAATGTGTTTAACTAACTTTATTTCATGTTTGTGTCCACATGTGACTTTGAGATCCAAGTACATTCCAAGTTATCCAATGCCTTTAATCCATCCAATTGACTTGTATTGTGTGAGAGTACCATGTCACTTGTATGTTTTAGGCATGGTACATGGGTTTTATTTTGTCTAATATCTTTCCATTTCCCATTTATGTTGTAATGCTTACATCCTCCCATTGTGGGTCACATGTTCTCCACCCCATGAAAGTGTAATAGTCTAGGTATATTCTTTTATTAGTTCATCATGAATGCTAACTCAAAAGATAAAAAAACAAATGATAAAATAAAGTATTTCAAAAGAAACAAAAGGTAATTGATCCAATGTTAAGTTATTTTCTAGATAAAACTCACACCATTGCAACACAAGTACTTGATCCAACGTCAAGTATCTCTCATCCATTCCATACCATGATCTACATCTCTTCTCAATCACACTCTATATCTCTCTCCTTCATTCTTCACACCATATTCATAATAAACCCAAACACTTGATCCAATGTTAAGTGCCTTTTTAAAAAACTTTTCATAACAAACGGAATGCAAAAATGGGGTGTACATGCTTGTACACAACATTCAAGTACTTGGATTATGGACCGGACCTAGATTGAGGACCCGACACTTGACTTCCCCCTTAATGTTAGACGATAGAACCGATCTAGAAGGAGGGTTGAATAGATCATTTTTTGAAATTTAGCGCTTTTTAAAAATGTTTTCAACGGTTGCGGAAGCACCCTAGATTGTAATCGTCTAAACGATTCGTTAATGGAAAGATCGGATATGCGTGAAATCGAATGGAATAACTATGATAGAGATAATCAACCACTATCTAAATCAATCGATTAACCACTATAATCCTTAATATCGTTACCTCTAATAATTCTTTAACACAATAAGAGAGCAAGTAAAATATTACTAGATTTGTGTGAGATTAATTTTATCGAACACTTGGTGAGCACTCCATACCAAGTTTCAATTTCACTCAAATTGAATGTGCAGAATTTTACTCAGTTGCAATCAAAGTGATTGCACCAATTTTTTGAACAATTACTATGCACAACAATCAAGCGATATTGATTTGACTATTAACTCCACACAAAATGTAATTAATGCAGAATTTAAAAAGTTAAGAGATAGAGATAACAAGACCGGATTTGTTGAGACAGTTCCCTTATCGTCCTCGCTTAGGGTATGTCTGCCCTTAATTCTAAATCTAGAATTGAGATGTTTTTATAAACACGTTGCAAAGTCAATACAAGATAACAAATAATCACCACCAATCAACCCCTAGTGTTATTGCAGATCCTATTCGGTTCTCTCCCCTTGGTTTATGTTGAACCAAGTCTTTCAAGCGCTTCGAACAAACCTCCGGCTACAACTACCTCCTTGCAAGAACGCCACGTTCTAAAAACTTCAGCTCAGCTAATTTCGAATCCAAGTCACTTGAACCCTAAGCTTTCTTCACAATTCTCCGGTTGCCGTTACTTGTTTGACCGAACCCACCGTTCTTCAAACTTTTCACTCGGCTGAATCTGCGAAGCAAAGGTTAGTGAAAACCCCTCTAATTCATGGAGGAAAAAACCCCAATGGTTTTATTCAAGAAAAACCTACACAAAGCCTCAACCCAAACTAAGATTACACAATCTTATTTGGACGTTATCACAACAGCAATGCACAATGCTCAACAAAGATTGTTATGTGTGATTATTGTGAAATGCAATGAAGAATGAAGATGATGAGGACTTTGGTGTATATCTTTCACTTTTCTTGTTCTTTTGTTGAAGAAGAGACTCTAGAATATTTATATGATGCATGGACCAAATAACAGACATAATAGAGGGCGCTTTTATTGGAAAGCGCCCTCTAAAGTGGAAACTTTTAAGGGTTTAGAGGGCGCTTTTACTGGAAAGCGCCCTCTAAAGTGGAAATTTAAAGGGTTTAGAGGGTGCTTATTTTGGAAAGCGCCCTCTAAAGTGGGTGGTTATTTAATTTATTTATTTTTAAAAACGCTATATTTTTTTATTTATTTTAGATAACCTGTATATTGAAGCAGTACACCTAAAACTGTATAATTTGAAGCCCTTTTTCACACATTGCATTCAACAAGCCTTATATACAACAATCCATACATATACAACAATCTACTGATATATAATCATTTAACTTCTAAAGATTCTAAATATACAACCAATTCATAACTCAAAAAGAAATAAAACTAAGTAGCAAAAGCATCTCTGAGATGTATGTTTTTTTTGCTAGCCGCAGTCTTCTTAGGATCTGCTTCCTGAATCGAAGTTCATTTCTAGCAGCCATTCCTCGCATGCCGGTTTGAATACAAACAGCTTTGGAATAGGTAGTTTTATAAGCACATGTCTTCAAAGATACACTACATTTTGTTTTCGGATCAATCAAAGATATATTACTAGATAGGAAGATAAAATAGGAGAAAGTATCTTTCAAAAGGAAACAGAGTTAAAGAAAAAGCAACATTTAATACCATCAAGACTAACCTGTTTATGTTAATGTAGTGTGCCAAATTCTTTGAAAGTATAACAAGTGAACCAGATGCATGTCGGAAATACCTAAAAACAAAATAAATCAATAGAGATGAGATACACATTGTAAAAATAAAGCAGTTCAATATGGAGATCCATACTAAAAAAGAAAAAAAAATCATGTGCAATATTTATACATAAAGAGACTTCAGTCAAAAGTATCCAACATGCATTTTCCATCAGGAGTTATAACTTATAATATCATAGAGATGAGTATGCTGAAGTTAAAAATTATTTGTTGCCTCTAATATATGTTAGTACTTGGCACTGATGTGATATATTGTGAAGACTGAAGATCATTAATTTACCCATTCAATAAGATTTGGTTTCAACAAATAATATATTAAGCCATAATCATATTGAAGATCATTCCTGAATAAACAAAAAAAATAATAATCACCAAATATTTTCTCATCTAAATGGTATTATTACTTACGATTTTTCATCCCCAAATTTCCACCAATCAGGTTCATACCAAGGCTTTCCCCTGGAAAAAAAAAAGGATAAAATACAGAGCATATAAGTTGAATACAAAATCACAATTGAAAAGGTCAAATTTGTAAAAAAATTATGAAACAAAATGATATTGTAGTTATGAAGGAGAAAATAACATGCGATAAAGAAATATAATTGTACTAAGAAAAGATTAAGTACATATCAATTCAAAATAGAAACTTTCATTACTCATTAGAAATTAGAATACTGGTTGGGAATATCTAAACACCAGGGAATGCAAATTTTATTGGCAAAAATGAGACATGCCTAAAGACTTGCAAAGGGATGAAAATTAAGATAATCAGTTACATCTACAAATGTGGTAACTTCAAAGTATTTACTGAAAAATAAAAACCTACAGTAATAACTCGACAAAAATGGATAACAGATAATAATGAATAAAATTCAACACATGTTTAATTTTTAAAAATGAACAATTTTAGACATCTTAAAACAAAATCTTCTGGGACCATCTACACATAAAAACTGGCAACTATTTCCTCAGATCTATCATCATAAATAAATAATCAGAATTAATTCAGATAGAGGAAAGTACTCTTCTGTTATCACGTCTCCTGACTTCATGCATCCAATATATGCGCCATCCTGGCCACGAAGATGTTCAAGAAGTTTAATTAAACCCTCTGTTAGGCCAGTGAGTGGGTAGGGTAGCTCAACTGGTAAGTGCTAGTTTTATAAAACATAGTTATTGCTCAAAGTATATATATTTGCATGCGCTAACGCCACTTTACATTATGTAAAATGACATAAACAAACCATTAACTATAATACAAATATTTGAACTATTGTCATTTAATACATACCAGGCCTCGTCTAGAAGAGCAATAACGCCGCCAGGTTTCTGAAGTTATAAACAAGAATGAGATGACAAACTGATAGAACTTTTCTAAAATGACAAAAATGCAAGGGTGAGTTGCACCTTCTCAATAAGATCGAGAACATCTTGATTATCAACGAACTCTATATAACTCGAATCAATTTCTTCCTTTGTATATTCCTCTTGCTCCATTTTGAAGACATGTTGCATAATGAAATAATGAAGTGTTATTTGAGTCTATAGAAATTGTTTACCAGGAGATAGTAGAAAAATCAAACCTAGTTACTGTTAGAACAATAACTGTGGTTCAAAAGTAAATAGATACGAAAAATGTAAATAGAGAACACAAAAAATTCGATCACAGAGATTGGCCAAATGTGCATACGTCTATAAACTTCATATAAAATTAGGCAAGAGGGTGGTTAAGATTAAGAACCTGTTTGTCTTGAAACTCTCGAATCCGTATATATCTAGAACTCCAATTAAGTTCTTCGAAGTCAGAAGAGAAACCAAAAATGAACAATAGCGAACGTCAGAAGAGAAACCAAGTAATATGAAGATTATAAAAATACCTATGGTGTCAAAATCGAACAGCTAACAACGAATTAATAGAAGGAGGAAACGTCGTAGATCTAACAGAGGTGGAAGGAGAACGCCTTAGAAGTAGCGAAAATCGTAGCAGTGAGAACCCTAACGTGAAAAAGAACGAAAATAACAGAGAGTGAAATAACAAAACGCGCAGTATGTTATAATTTTAATGTTTACTAAAGGGGAGCTTAGAGGGCGCTTGTGGAAAAAAAGCGCCCTCTAAAAGGGGTCTAAGAGGGCGCTTATGAAAGCGCTCTCTAAGGCTTTCCAAAAGCGCTTTATAAACTGGAAATGCACATGGACTTATAGAGCGCTTTTTTAAAAGCGCCCTCTAAGGGTAACCTTAGAGGGCGCTTTCTAAAAAGTGCCCTGTATTGTTGTCCCTCTATATCCTCCTTATTTTTTCGCTTCACCTTAGAGGGCGCTTTATTACAAAAGCGCCCTCTAAAGTGCGCTGTCTATTCCAGTTGTTCGCTCCTTATTTTTTCGCTTCACTTTAGAGTGCGCTTTTATAATAAAGCGCCCTCTAAGGTGCGCTGTCTATTCCAGTTTTTGGCGTAGTGAATCGTGGCACAATCACGTACTTTGCTAGACATCCTCCCCCTAATTTTATGCATGCCTTCAAACATTCTGCTATTATAAATATGTTAAATCATCTATTGTGTTTCCATTTCTTCTCCCCCTTTGACAACATCAAAAAGAAACAATGAAACGGTCAACATGATATAAAGATATTCATAAGCACTTAGTCAATGACTTTGCAACATATAGACATCAACAACCATGCACATAACATGAAGTCAATGGAAGAAGTATATACATAAATATTACATGGAGTAAAAGAAAATAAGTAAATAACATTTCCATATTTGTTTAGCATAAACTTTAAGACAAATAACTAAATACAATAACATGCATGTTAAATATGATACCTAAGCAAGTTCAAGTATAATTCAAACATAGAAATTGATCAAACTTATATCAAGCGATCAAATGAACATCAAGAATTACATAGATCAAGTATATACATACATAGTTGATCAATCTATGTCAAATGGATAGGAACGATATTACCTCTAATGGTGATTGACGACTGTCGCATTACGCGAAAAACTGGCGGGAAAACGAAAACAACAGAGCCGCCACCGTGCGTTATTTATCCCAAAAGAGGGAAAGGAAACGCTCGAAGTAAACCTGGAAAAGACATGGTCTCGCGACCAAAGAGAGATGGGATCGGGAGTCGGTTATGCGAAGGGAAGGTATTAGCACCCCTACGCATCCGTCGTACTCGACGGGATCCACGCACAAAAGGAAGGATAAAGGTTGCTAAAAACTGCTCACAAACTGCACACACAGGATGGAAGGAGACACAGAAAAGACAAAAGAAACTAACTCGGCAGGATATCGCATCCTGGGCCTACGTAGTCTGTCAGGCACAGACATCAGAGTCGACGTAGTTCGGGACAGGGGGGAAACGTGCTCGCTAGGATATCGCATCCTATGCATACGTATCTTCTCTGACTAGAGAAGAATCAGAGCACTCGTAGCTCGGCTAACGCACGCCAAACAAAACCACACAGGAAACCGACTGCCAATCGCTGGACTTACGTCAGACTCCACACAAACAGGCAAACATGGAAACCGAATGCCAATCGCTAGACTTACATCAGACTCCGAACCAACAAACACACAGGAAACCGACTGCCAATCGCTGGACTTATGTCAGACTCCTACACAACACAAAAGGGTTGAAAAAGAAAAGGGCGTCCGGAGAGATCAGCTCATCTCCTGCCTACGTACCTCATCTGGTATGAGGATCAGGGCGACGTAGTTCCCCTACGCAGGGAAAAAGGACTAGCCTAACCAGATACAAAGGGAGACACAAACTACTAGGGAGACTATGACTCGAGCCTAGAAGTTATCATGCATACGATCCCTAAGTTAAGGTTTCTATCTAACTTGCACAGGAAGCAAGCTATCCTAAACAGCACAGGCAAAGCAAACATACACACAATTAGCACACACTATATACAAACAAAGTGGGCTCACACAAGGCTAGGTGTGAAACACAAGCCAACTGGAATCGGGTGGAGTTAGCTCTTAACCCTAACATTGAGAGTTAGGGTGAAGCAGATGAAATGGGACGTGAGGGTAAGACCTCACAGCTCTTATCCCTGGCCTAGGAGAGCTTCAGACAAATAAAAGTGTGGGAGTTCAGAAAGTAGGAACTCTTCTCCACATGACTGACACAACAAGGATCTTGGGTTAATATCCACAATGCATCAACACATGGTGTGAGCAAAGTGGATGACACACTGAATAACAGGAGATGGATTGCACATCTCTTTTATCTGCCAATTACCTCATAGAGGTCTTTTCCTGCTTGGCACAAAGATAAACAAACACAAGCATTGCCTCTTAAGGAGGGCTTCAGACAGGTGTCTGCCCAAGTAACAGGACAGGTCTTCCAGACTACATGAAGTCAGAGAGTTATACCTCAAATGGTTAAGCAACCAAGCAAAAGCAAAAGCAAGTTCAATAGAACTTAAGCAACTTATGTACCTGAAAAAATCTAACTCAATCAGTATACAAGTCAAAAAGTCAAACAGACAACCACACAACCAACAGTCAAACAGATAAGCAAGCAATGCAAGCCACGAGTCAATGTGCAGAACACTAATGACTTGGAATCAACCTACAAAACAACTCAAAATCAGTCAACATCAACCAATTAGTCAACTCAAGAAAGTGAATCAATCCAATCCTGGCCATGTGCTTCTTAACCTGAAATAAAAAGCTCAACTGTGAGTCACCAACCACTAGGGCAAGGCCTAGGGTCAAAGAGGGAGAAAAAATTCAAAACAGAACATGGAATTCAACATGAATCAACCTCAATCAATTAAGAACACAATCCAAAAGGTCTCATATCATTATCATTCACCAAATTCATTTCATGAACCAAATATGGCAAGGTATGCAAGTTGAAAGCACATTGTGACAACAGAATGAACAAATGCACATTAATTCAAAAATGATTCAATTAATCTCAACAAAATTCATGGGTAAACAGAACATACAACATGATAAACACACAAAAAATTAGGGCAATTGGGCAAGATTAAGCATGGTAATCAAATTGTATAAGGCAAGGCAATAAAAACAAACACATGTGTGACACCAAATGTCACACCAACTTAGCACAAGCCTAAAACAGAAATGAATCAAGTTCAAAACCTCAAACCAAAGCCAAAACAACCTTTAATATGTCTAGAAACAATGTGCAGAATTTCACATCCATAGGATAAAGCACAAGCATTTCACAATCAAGTGAAAATCAAGACACTCCAAAAGTTCACAAGTGATCATCCAGAATGAAAATTTTCAATCAAATCAGAAATCAATCCAAAAATTCCAGCAAAAATCATGATCAATCACAACATCCATATCAAACATCATACAAAAAATCAAGGCATTTGGAGTTCATTTGGCATGGCAAAGAAATTAATCAAGTTGGACAAGCAAAGGTGTGACACACATTGTCACACCTACATTCACATGATCATATCTCAGCAATGGCAATTGATAAAAATGCAAACTCAACACCAAAATGTCAAGCCAATAGTCTAGTTTCAACATGTCAAATTTCATAGGCATTGGATAAACAACCATCATTTCACAAATGGAGAAGCAAGGCAAGGTACAAATAGCATACATGTTCGCAAACCCTAGGGCAAAACAAAATCCAGCCAAGCACATTTTATGGAAAAATAACCAAAAAAAACTAGACACAACAAGGAAGATAATGCAAAAATTCCCATATTTTTTGGACCATTATTCAATCATTTATGAATTTTGAAATTGAAAGAAAAAATAAAAAAATGCATGTGAAGTATGTATGAACATGTGGAGGGAAATGAGATAAAATGAAATGCCATTTGAATAAATGTCCTGGCCAGGAATCGAATAGAGGCGAATTTCAAAAGGAATGCGCGCTACACATGAAACTCCGCGTTTCATTAACTGACGTGGCCTCTTGGAGCAATAATAACCAATCGTTTTGCCATGCGTGTGCTGAGTTGGACCAGTACATGCGCTT
The DNA here is from genome assembly GCF_024323335.1 of Lathyrus oleraceus. Taxonomy (NCBI): domain Eukaryota; kingdom Viridiplantae; phylum Streptophyta; class Magnoliopsida; order Fabales; family Fabaceae; genus Lathyrus; species Lathyrus oleraceus. The sequence continues at coordinate 235,141,937 of NC_066580.1, read as the reverse complement.
TATTCCCACAAACACATGCAAACTCATGAAAAGCAATCAGAAAGATCAAACACACGCCTGGGCACGAAATTCATCCATCTTCATCATGTTCATGCATGAACAGTGCATCATCAAGAACAAATGTCTCAGATTCAAAAAATAAGCACATCAACGTGTTCATCTCTCATCACTCATCACTAATCCAGGCATGGTTTGTCCTAATTCAACATACATTCAGAGAATCGAGCAAAAGAAGAATCACACATCAAACTTTAAATCACTATAACTAACTCAATTCTACATGAAAATTCATGAAATAAAGCTCAGTTTACTCAGCATTGAAAGATCTACAACAACCACATAACAATTTCAAGAATTAAGGAGGTCGATTTGGAACCTTGATGAAGATGCAGAACTGGAATTGCTTGATCCAAGGCTTGCAAAGCTCAAACAGAACCTCTACAGCACTTGTATGGATGAATGGATGAAGAAATGAGACTTAATCTTGCACGATCTTGCCACAATAGGAATTCACCATTAATGGATCAAAGCTTCGAGCTGCTTCAAAAGTGCATGGATTCCTTTGGTTCTTGCTTCAAACATGCTCCATAATGCCTCTAGATGATGAATGGATCAAGAAATATGCAATGTATTTGAAGAAAATTGAAAAAAGTTTGAGAGAAAAATTTCAAGAAAATGGATCTAGATCTGAAAAAGTGAATGTGATTATGCAGAAACAGTTATGCTTTGGGCTTTATACTCCCTCTTAATCATGCTGTTAATCACACTTAAGCATTTGGTAATTGGATTAGGGAAATAGAGGTGTAAATGCAAATTTGATAATTCACCCTTATGCATGGAATTTGAATGGAACAGTACACGAGTTAGGGCTTGGATTCACTCAAAATGTCATTTGGGAGCCAATGCAGGTGTTGGAATGATAAAATAATAAACCAAATTCAAACTTGAATTTTTCCCTCCAAAATCAAGTGATTTTCCAAAAAGTTATGTGATGAGAATGCATGGCATGTGATGTATGTTTTGGATAGTATATGTCAATACATGAAAAATGCAAAAAGAACCACTCCATTTGGACTTATGGTTTGAAAGTTATGCACATTTGAAGTTCCATGTTCACTTGGCCAAGATTGATCCATATCTCTTCAACCATACATGAGAAATTCATGATCTTGGACTTTTTGGAAATGGGAGAGAAAGATATTCAACTTTCATGTTGGACAAAATTTCATTTGAAGCTTTCTTGATGATGTAATCTTGAGGAGAAAACCTTTCCATTTTTGGCAAATTCAAATTACAGGTCACTTACTATTTTTGGAAAGTTTTGATCTGACCTCAAATTCTTCAATGTTGATGTTTGAAATGTCAAATGAGACTTGTATGGACATGAATGAGGCATCTCTAACCATCTCCCACCTTCAAATCCATGATTGAACTGACAGTTGACTTTTGTTGACTTTCTAGGGTTTCAGATGAATTGATCATTGACTGATGAGCTTTGAACATCCAATGCTTGACCAAACCACTTCAAAATGATCCTTGAATCATATGAACTCCTTGAACCAACCCTAGGGTTTTGATTCCATGGAAAATGCACTTGCTTGCTTGCACAACTGAATCTCCTGACCAGTCTTGACTGATGTCTTGATGGACTATGCAATGGACAATGCAATGTTAATGACCTAAAATATACAAATGGGAGGTGCAAATTTGAGGTGCTACAACGACGAGTGCCCTCTCATAGCCGCACTTATAAATCAAGGAATAGACAGGCATAATATATGTATTTAAACGCGATCTGAGATATCGAGAACACCAAGTTCCCTAGGGATGTGGAAGAAAGGCTCTGTCGCAAGTGGTTTTGTGAAAATGTCGGCAACTTGATCTTTGCTATCAACATGCTCGAAGACAACATCACCTTTCTCATCATGATCCCTAAGGAAGTGATGCCGAATTTTAATATGTTTAGTGCATGAATGTAGTATAGGATTTTTGGTTAAATTGATGGCGCCTGTGTTTTCACAAAAAATGGGAATACGTTCAAGTTGAACATTGAAGTCAAGTAATCGTTGTTTGAGCCACAAAATTTGAGCGTAATAATTACCCGAAGCAATGTATTCAACCTTGGTTGTTGACAAAGCAACTGAAACTTGCTTTTTGCTGTGCCAACTCACTAAGGAATTTGAATAAAAATGACAAGTGCCACTAGTTCTTTTCCTATCCGATTTGCAACTGGCAAAGTCAGAATCGGAGTAGCCAACCAAAGAGCAATCACTTCCCTTAGAAATCCAAAGTCCATACTTTGACGTACCACAGAGGTATCTAAGTATGCGCTTGACAACCATTAAATGTGATTCTTTGGGACATGATTGATACCTAGCACACTTACATACAGTAAACATAATGTCTGGTTGAGATACGTGAAGATAGAGGAGAGATCCGATCATACCTCTATACCTTTTTATATCTACGACCTTACCATTTTCATCCCGATCCATATTTACAACAGTAGGCATTGGAGTGTCAACTACCTTGGAGTTTGACATATCGAAGCGCTTGAGTAGCTCATTACAATACTTAGTTTGGCTCACAAAAGTTCCTTCTTCAAGTTTCTTGATTTGAAGTCCGAGGAAGTAACTTAGCTCCCTTATCATGCTCATTTTAAATTCTCCCCGTATCAACTCAGAGAATTCTTTGACCAAATTTATGTTAGTAGATCCAAAAATAATATCATCTACATAAACTTGAACTAAAATAGAGTGTTTTCCTTGACGCTTAATAAAAAGGGTTGTATCAACCTTCCCTCTTGAGAATCCTTGTTCTAGTAGAAATTTGCTAAGACACTCATACCATGCCCTAGGGGCTTGTTTGAGACGGTGCAAAGCACATTTAATCTTATAAACATAGTTAGGATGCTCATAGTTTTCAAAACCGGGAGGGTGAGATACATAGACCTCTTCATTAATGTGACTGTTTAGGAAAGCGCTCTTAACATCCATTTGAAATAATTTGAAATTTTGAGAACAAGCATAGGCAAGCAAAAGGCGTATCGCCTCGAGTCGGGCAACCAGAGCCTAAGTTTCCTCATAGTCGATGCCTTTCTCTTGGTTTTACCCTTGAGAACCAAGGCGCCCCTTGTTGTGAATTATAACTCTGTTTTCGTCCAACTTGTTCCTAAACACCCATTTAGTGTCGATTACTCGATGGTCTCGTGGAGGGGGAACAAGATCCCATACCTCATTTCTTTTGATTTGATTAAGTTCCTCTTGCATCTCTAAAAACCAATGTTCATCTAGTAATGCATCTTTGGAGTTTTTAGGCTCATTTTGAGAGACGAAAACGAAATGATAACAAAAGTTACTTATCTTTGATCATGTGGTAACTCCCTTTGAGATATCTCCTAGAATATTATCGATGGGATGATCCTTAGAAGATTTCCATTCTAAAGGAAGATCATTTTTATTAATCGAATGATCCTCCTCTTTCTTTTCGGAAATTTGATCCGGCTCCTCCTCAGATTTTTCCGGATGGGGTTCAACACGATTTTCTTCTTGATCTTTTATTATGTCTTCCGAAGGAACACCTGCACCATCAACAATAATACCTTCTCCGACAGTTTTTGAATAAGATTCATCAAAGGAAACATGCACGGATTCTTCAACAATAAGTAACCTTTTGTTGTATACTCTATGCTTTACTAGATTGAGAGTATCCGAGAAAGATACCTTCATCAGCTTTTGAGTCAAATTTACCAAGGTTTTCTTTACCATTGTTTAATACAAAGCATTTACATCTGAAGATATGAAGATGTGAAACATTAGGCTTTATTACCTTTAGTAATTCATAAGGGGTTTTGTTTAGAATAGGACAAATGAGTATCCTATTCAATACATAACAAGCCATATTTTTGGCATCGGCCCAAAAATATTTAGGAAGGTCGTTTTCATTGATCATAGTCCTTCCAAGCTCTTCTAAAATTTTGTTTTCACATTCCACTACTCCATTTTGTTGTGGAGTTCTTGGAGCAGAAAAATTATGATCAGTATCGTTTGTTTCACAAAATTCCTCAAAGAGGTGGTATTCAAAATTCACCTCCGTGATCACTTCGAATAGTAACTATACTAGTGTTTAATTTGTTTTGAGACATCTTGGCAAACATTTCAAAAGCAAAAAAAGTGTCACTTTTACTTGCTAAGAAGATAGTCCAACAAAATCTAGAGTAGTCATCTACTATAACAAAACCATAGTAGTTTCCATCTAGACTTTTAATTCTAGATGGCCCAAAAAGGTCCATACAGAGAAGTTCAAGGGGTCTCGTTGTGGAAACAATATATTTAGATTTAAACAAGATCCTTGTTTTCTTTCCTATTAGGCACACATCACATAAATGATCTTTCGAAAATATGATTTTGGGAAGACCAACTACTAGATCTTTTGCAACAACTTTATTTAGCAAGTTAAAGTTGACATGCGCTAATCGCCTATGCCAAAGCCACAAGTCTTCACTCATGGAGGCGAGACATTTAGCGCTAGTCAAAGATACTTCATTCAAGTTAAACATGTATACATTATTTCCCCTCCAGCCCTTAAGCACATCATTCTTATTATCATTATCTTCAATCATGCAACAATCTTTTGAAGACGATACTTTATATCCTTTGTCACATAATTGGTTAATACTAATGAGATTGTGCTTAAGGCCTTTAACTAAAAGGACGTCTGAGATAGTAGTAGAGGAGGGATTACCTACACTACCTTTTATGAGTATATCTCCCTTGTTATTATCATCGTAGGTTACAAACCTTTTCTTCTTAGCCACAAAGTCAAAGAACAAGGAAATGTCACCCGTCATGTGTCTTGAGCATCCACTATCGAGAACCTATGTTCTCTCCGTATCCTCAAGACATTCCACCTATAAATTTAAACAAGGGAAGGAGGTACCCAATTTTTATTGGGTCCTAGTGTGTGAGTGAAACTTTGGTTGCATTTGGGCAACCATTGAAAAATGCCTTTAGGAACTAAAAATCTCCTAAATCGACATTTAGCAATAGCATGTCCCCTTTTGCAACAATATAGACAATTTAGGTTCGGATGAGAGTTGCTTTTGCTAACTTGATCCTTTACCACATAAGTGTATTTTTTATAAGGATTATTCATGTTACTTCTAAAATGTGATTGATCAATAGCAAAGGTAACTTTAAGTTGTAAAGCCTTGTCTAATTTAGCTTGAAGAGTTCTAACCTCTCTTTTCCAAATGTGACAAGTTTCACATCCAAACCATCTAAACCAAAATCCCTTATGATCTTCAGTTTTGCCTTTAGTAACCTCTATCATAGATTTCTTAAGAGTTTCTAATTCCTTTTCGGAATCCGAAATCTTCTTTTCAAAATAACAATTTTTTTTCTTATTTGAGGCTAGGCGTTTGAAAGCTTCCTTGGCCTCATTGTGTAGAGTAATAAAGGAATTTTACAAATCATAATAAGACATTTTATCAACCTGATCATATTTAGAATGACTTACATTCTTTTTCTTCTTTCGATGAGCTGTAAGACAAAGATTGCCATTTTCTTCTCCATCACTTGAGTTATCATCGCTTGAGGACTCACTATCGCTCTCCTATGCAATCTATGCTCTTCTAGCTTTGCTAGATTTCTTGTGACATTTGTCTTTTCCTTTGTCTTTCTTCAACATGGTATAGTCCGGCTTATAGTGATCGGCCTTTCCGCAATTAAATCATGATCCTTTTGACTTAGTTGTCTTACCTTCCTCTTGATTCGGGAATTTTGATTGTCTTCTATAGTTGACAATATTTTTATCCGAATGTTGGACTTCATTATTTCTAAGGTATTAGTTATACCTCCTTACAAACAGCCCCATGTCTTCATTTGAATCTTTATCGTCATCACTTGATTCACTCTCACACACATCGTTGGTGGATGACTTATATCTTGAAGTCTTTAAAGCGATAGTCTTCCTTTCGATGTCCTTATCTTTCTCCTACTTTTCCTTTTTTTGACTCTTCTCATGTTTCTCAAGGTTCATAAGCTCTTGCTCATGCTCTTGAAGCTTGCCAATCCCTTCTTTTGACTCTTGCTCATGCTCTTTCTTAAGGTTCTTAGATCATTGGCTTCCTTAATCGCGATGACCTTTGGTAGCCAATCCCTGTTATGACATCTTAAGATTTTATTAGTAGTAACATCATTAGGGGTAGTTCTATAGAGAGCATTTAACCGATTGATTAGATGAGAAAATCGCTTTTGCATATCAGCAATGGTTTCACCATCCTCCATATGAAAAAGGTCAAATTCTTGAGTTAAGGTGTTGATTCTAGCTAGTTTTACATCATTGGTTCGCTCATGGGTAATTTGCAATGATTCCCACATAGATTTAGCACTAGTACAATGGGAAACCCTATAATACTCATCAACACCTAAGGCGGCGATGAGTATGTTTCTAGATTTCCAATCATAATTGTACTTTTTCTCATCTTCTTCATTCCATTGTGCTTCAGATTTGGGTATAACAAAACCATCTGTATTGGTCATGGTTATTTCCACGGGACCATCTTGGATGACTTTCCATACTTTCCTATCAATAGAGTTGATATGGACACTCATATAATCTTTCCAATAACTATAGTTTTCACTGGTAAAAATAGGCGCCCTATTGTACGCCCCTTTAGGATCTTTATTCATTTTCTAAAAAGTTATATGCGAAGCACTAGATCAACCGGCGCTCGTGAGACCACTTGTTAGACGATAGTACCAATCTAGAAGGAGGGTTGAATAAATCATTTTTTGAAATTTAGCGCTTTTTTAAAATGTTTTCAACGGTTGCGGAAGCACCCTAGATTGTAATCATCTAAACGATATGTTAATTGAAAGATCGGATATGCGTGAAACCGAATGGAATAACTATGATAGAGATAATTAACCACTATCTAAATCAATCGATTAACCACTATAATCCTTGATATTGTTACCTCTAATAATGCTTTAACACAATAAGAGAGCAAGTAAAATATTACTAGATTTGTGTGAGATTAATTTTATCGAACACTTGGTGAGCACTCCACACCAATTTTCAATTTCACTCAAATTGAATGTGCAGAATTTTACTCAATTGCAATCAAAGCGATTGCACCAATTTTTGAACAATTACTATGCACAACAATCAAGCGATATTGATTTTACTATTAACTTCACACAAAACGTAATTAATGCAGAATTTAAAGAGTTAAGAGATAGAGAGAACAAGACCGGATTTGTTGAGGCAGTTCCCCTGTCGTCCTCGCTTAGGGTATGTCTGCCCTTAATTCTAAATCTAGAATTGAGATGTTTTTATAAACACGTTGAAAAGTCAATACAAGAGAACAAATGATCACCACCAAGCAACCCCTTGTGTTATTGCAGATCCTATTCGGTTCTCTCCCCTTGATTCGAGTTGAACCAAGTCCTTCAAGCGCTTCGAACAAACCTCCTATTACAAGTACCTTATTGCAAGAATGCCATGTTATAAAAACTTCAGCTCGGCTGATTTCGAATTCAATTCGCTTGAATCCTAAGTTTTATTCACAATCCTCCGGTTACCGTTACTTGTTTGACCGAACCCACCGTTCTTCAAACTTTTCACTCGGCTGAATCTGCGAAGCAAAGGCTAGTGCAAAACCCCTTAATTCATGGAGGACAAAACCCCAATGGTTTTATTTAAGAAAAACCCACACAAAGCCTCAACCGAAACTAATATTGCACAATCTTATTTGGACGTTACCACAACAGCAATGCACAATGCTCAACAAAGATTGTTATGTGTGATTATTGAGAAATGCAATGAAGAATGAAGATGATGAGGACTTTGGTGTATATCTTTCACTTTTCTTGTTCTTTTGTTGAAGAAGAGACTCTAGAATATTTATATGATGCATGGACCAAATAACATACATAACTGAATTGTTTTGCAAAATTACACAGTAGAAAATTGAGTCCAAGCAGCGACCACTCGACCTGTTCATACAGGTCACTCGACCTGTATGGACCCGAGGCAAAATTATTCAAGTAAAACAAGCGATGAGTCGACTCAAACAAAGTTTTTCCAGGGTGGAGTCGACCTATGACTTGACCTGTTCGGACCCGAGGCTACATGGTTCAAATGAAAATAGGCATTGAGTCGATGCAACATGTGGATGAGTTGACTCATTCAGTTTTCTTAGGATTGAGTCGACCTGTGACTCGACCTATTCAGACCCGAGAGTTATGCTCCGAGTCATGAGTCGACTCACGGTTCTTAAACTCTTAAAAATGAGTTTTTAGATGTATTTTGACTAATTTAACCAATCTCTTATGAACCTAGGGTATTGATGATGATCAAGTGCATGATTCACATCTATGGTATGCTCCTATATGCCTGGACACGATACATACATAGTTGATTAATCTATGTCAAATTCATAGGAACGATATTACCTCCAATGGTGATAGACGATGAGTGCCCTCACATAGCCGCACTTATAAATCAAGGAATAGACAGGCATAATATATGTATTTAAACACGATCCGAGATATTGAGAACACCAGGTTCCCTACAGATGTGGAAGAAAGGCTCTGTCGCAAGTGGTTTTGTGAAAATGTCGGCAAGTTGATTTTTGCTATCAACATGCTCGAAGACAACATCACCTTTCTCATCATGATCCCTAAGGAAGTGATGGCGAATTTCAATATGTTTAGTGCGCGAATGTAGTATATGATTTTTGGTTAAATTGATGGTGCCTGTGTTGTCACAAAAAATGGGAATACGTTCAAGTTGAACATTGAAGTCAAGTAATTGTTGTTTGAGCCATAAAATTAGAGCGCAATAATTACCCGCAGCAATGTATTTCGCCTCGGTTGTTGACAAAGCAACTAAAACGTGCTTTTTGTTGTGCCAACTCACTAAGGAATTTGAATAAAAATGACAAGTGCCACTAGTGCTTTTCATATCCGATTTGCAATCGGCAAAGTCGGAATTGGAGTAGCCAACCAAAGAGCAATCAATTCCCTTAGAAAACCAAAGTCCATACTTTGAAGTACCACAGAGGTATCTAAGTATGCGCTTGACAACCTTTAAATGTGATTCTTTCCGACATGATTGATACCTAGAACACATACATACACTAAACATAATGTCTGGTCGAGATGCGGTAAGATAGAGGAGAGATCCGATCATACCTCTATACCTTTTTATATCTACGACCTTACCATTTTCATCCTGATCCCTATTTACAACAGTAGGCATTGGAGTGTCGATTACCTTGGAGTTTGACATATCGAAGCGCTTGAGTAGCTCATTACAGTACTTCATTTGGCTCACAAAAGTTCCTTCTTCAAGTTGCTTGATTTGAAGTCCGAGGAAGTAACTTAGCTCCCTTATCATGCTCATTTTAAATTCCCTCTATATCAACTTAGAGAATTCCTTGACCAAATTTATGTTAGTAGATCCAAAAATAATATCATCTACATAAACTTGAACTAAAATAGAGTGTTTTCCTTGACGCTTAATAAAAAGGGTTGTATCAACCTTCCCTCTTGAGAATCCTTGTTCTAGTAGAAATTTGCTAAGACGCTCATACCATGCCCTAGGGGCTTGTTTGAGACCGTGCAAAGCACATTTAATCTTATAAACATAGTTAGGATGCTCATAGTTTTCAAAACCGAGAGGTTGAGATACATAGACCTCTTCATTAATGTGACCGTTTAGGAAAGCGCTCTTAACATCCATTTGAAATAATTTGAAATTTTGAGAACAAGCATAGGCAAGCAAAATGCGTATCGCCTCGATTCGGGAAACCGGAGCATAAGTTTCCTCATAGTTGATGCCTTCCTCTTGGTTATACCCTTGAGCAACAAGGCACACCTTGTTGCGAATTATAACTCTATTTTCGTCTAACTTGTTCCTAAACACCCATTTAGTGCCGATTACTCGATGGTCTCGTGGAGGGGGACAAGATCCCATACCTCATTTATTTTGATTAGATTAAGTTCCTCTTGCATCGCTAAAAACCAATGTTCGTCTAGTAATGCATCTTTGGAGTTTTTAGGCTCATTTTGAGAGACGAAAATGAAATGATAACAAAAGTTACTTATCTTTGATCGTGTTGTAACTCCCTTTGAGATATCTCCTAGAATATTATCGATGGGATGATCCTTAGAAGATTTCAATTCCAAAGGAATATCATTTTTATTAATCGAATGATCCTCCTCTTTCTTTTCGGAAATTTGATCCGGCTCCTCCTCAGATTTTTCCGAATGGGGTTCAACACGATTTTCTTCTTGATCTTTTATTATGTCTTCCGAAGGAACACCTGCACCATCAACAATAATACCTTCTCCAACAGTTCTCGAATAAGATTCATCAAAGGAAACATGCACGGATTCTTCAACAATAAGTAACCTTTTGTTGTATAATATATGCTTTACTAGATTGAGAGTATCCGAGAAAGATACCTTTATCGACTTTTGAGTCAAATTTACCAATGTTTTCTTTACCATTGTTTAATACAAATCATTTACATCCTAAGATATGAAGATGTGAAACATTAGGCTTCATTACCTTAAGCAATTCATAAGGGATTTTGTTTAGAATAGGACAATTGAGTATCCTATTCAATACATAACAAGCCGTATTTATGGCATCGGCCCAAAAATATTTAGGAAGGCCGTTTTCCTTGATCATAGTCCTTCCAAGCTCTTCTAAAATTTTGTTTTCACATTCCACTACTCCATTTTGTTGTGGAGTTCTTGGAGCAGAAAAATTATGATCAATGTCGTTTGTTTCACAAAATTCCTCAAAGAGGTGGTATTCAAAATTCACCTCCGTGATCACTTCGAATAGTAACTATACTAGTGTTTAATTTGTTTTGAGACATCTTGGCAAACATTTCAAAAGCAGAAAAAGTGTCACGTTTACTTGCTAAGAAGATAGTCCAACAAAATCTAGAGTAGTCATCTACTATAACAAAACCATAGAAGTTTCCATGTAGACTTTTAATTCTAGATGGCCCAAAAAGGTTCATACGGAGAAGTTCAAGGGGTCTCGTTGTGGAAACAATACTTTTAGATTTAAACGAGATCCTTGTTTGTTTTCCCATTTGGCACGCATCACATAAATGATCTTTTGAAAATTTTGATTTTGGGAAGACCAACTACTAGATCTTTTGCGACAACTTTATTTAGCAAGTTAAAGTTGACATGCGCTAATCGCCTATGCCAAAGCCACGAGTCTTCACTCATGGAGGCGAGACATTTAGCGCTAGTCAAAGATACTTCATTCAAGTTAAACATGTATACATTATTTCCCCTCCAGCCCTTAAGCACATCATTCTTATTATCATTATGTTCAATCAACAATCTTTTGAAAATGATACTTTATATCCTTTGTCACATAATTGGCTAATACTAATGAGATTATGCTTAAGGCCTTTAACTAAAAGGACGTCTGAGATAGTAGTAGAGGAGGGATTACCTACACTACCTTTTATGAGTATAGCTCCCTTGTTATTATCACCGTAGGTTACAAACCCTTTCTTCTTAGCCATAAAGTCAAAGAACAGGGAAATGTCACCCGTCACGTGTCTTGAGCATCCACTATCGAGAACCTATGTTCTCTCCGTATCCTCAAGACATTCCACCTATAAATTTAAACAAGGGAAGGAGGTACCCAATTTTTATTGGGTCCTAGTGTGTGAGTGAAACTTTGGTTGAATTTGGGCAAACATTGAAAACTGCCTTTAGGAACTAAAAATCTCCTAAATCGACATTTAGCAATAATATGTCCCTTTTTGCAATAATATAGACAATTTAGGTTCGGATGAGAGTTGTTTTTGCTAACTTGATCCTTTACCACATAAGTGTATTTTTGATAAGGATTATTCATGTTACTTATAAAATGTGATTGATCAATAGCAAAGGTAACTTTAGGTTGTAAAGCCTTGTCTAATTTAGCTTGAAGAGTTCTAATCTCTCTTTGCCAAATGTGACAAGTTTCACATCCAGACCATCTAAACCAAAATCCCTTATCATCTTCAGTTTTGCCTTTAGTAACCTCTATCATATATTTCTTAAGAGTTTCTAATTCCTTTTCGGAATCCGAAATCTTCTTTTCTAAATAACAATTTTTTTTCTTATTTGAGGCTAGGCATTTGAAAGTTTCCTTGGCCTCATTGTGTAGAATACTAAAGGAATTTTGCAAATCACAATAAGACATTTTATCAACATGATCATATTTAGAATGACTTACATTCTTTTTCTTCTTTCGATGAGCTGTAAGACAAAGATTGCCATTTTCTTCTTCGTCACTTGAGTTATCATCGCTTAAGGACTCACTATCGCTCTCCTATGCAATGTATGCTCTTCTAGATTTGCTAGATTTGTTGTGACGTTTGTTTTTTCCTTTGTCTTTATTCAACAAGGAATAGTCCGGCTTATAACGATCAGCCTTTCCGCAGTTAAATCATTATCCTTTTGACTTAGTTGTCTTACCTTCCTCTTGATTCGGGAATTTGGATTGTCTTTTATAGTTAACAAGATTTTTATCCGAATGTGGGACTTCATTCTTTCTAAGGTATTAGTTATACCTCCTTACGAACAGCCCCATGTCTTCATTTGAATCTTTATCGTCATCACTTGATTCACTCTCACACACATCGTTGGTGGATGACTTATATCTTGAAGTGTTTAAAGCGATAGACTTCCTTTCGATGTCCTTAGCTTTCTCCTTCTTTTCCTTCTTTTGACTCTTCTCATGTTTCTCAAGGTTCATAAGCTCTTGCTCATGCTCTTGAAGCTTGCAATCCCTTCTTTTGACTCATGCTCATGCTCTTTCTCAAGGTTCTAAGATCATTGGCTTCCTTAATCGTGATGACCTTTGGTAGCCAATCCCTATTAAGACATCTTAAGATTTTATTAGTAGCCACATCATTAGGGGTAGTTCTACCAAGAGCATTTAACTGATTGATTAGATGAGGAAATCTCTTTTGCATATCAGCAATGGTTTCACCATCCTCCATATGAGAAAGGTCAAATTCTTGAGTTAAGGTGTTGATTCTAGCTAGTTTGACATCATTGGTTCCCTCATGGGAAATTTGCAATGAGTCCCACATAGCTTTAGCACTAGTACAATGGGAAACCCTATAATACTCATCAACACCTAAGGCGACGATGAGTATGTTTCTAGCTTTCCAATCATAATTGTACTTTTTCTCATCTTCTTCATTCAATTGTGCTTCAGATTTGGGTATAACAAAACCATCCGCATTGGTCATGGTTATTTCCACAGGACCATCTTGGATGACTTTCCATACTTTCCTATCAATAGAGTTGATATGGACACGCATACAATCTTTCCAATAACTATAGTTTTTACCGGTAAAAATATGCGCTCTATTGTACGCCCATTTAGGATTGTTACTCATTTTCTAAAAAGTTATATGCGAAGCACTAGCTGAACCGGCGCTCGTGATACCACTTGTTAGACAATAGTACCGATCTAGAAGGGGGGTTGAATAGATCAGTTTTTGAAATTTAGCGCTTTTTAAAAATATTTTCAATGGTTGCGAAAGGACCCTAGATTGTAATCGTCTAAACGATCCATTAATGGAAAGATCGGATATGCGTGAAACCGAATGGAATAACTATGATAGAGATAATTAACCACTATCTAAATCAATCGATTAACCACTATAATCCTTGATATCGTTACCTCTAATAATGCTTTAACACAATAAGAGAGCAAGTAAAATATTACTAGATTTGTGTGAGATTAATTTTATCGAACACTTGGTGAGCACTCCACACCAAGTTTTAATTTCACTCAAATTGAATGTGCAAATTTTTACTCAGTTGCAATCAAAGTGATTGCACCAATTTATCGAACAATTATTATGCATAACAATCAAGCGATATTGATTTTACTATTAATTTCATACAAAATGTAATTAATGCAGAATTTAAAGAGTTTAGAGATAGAGAGAATAAGACTGGATTTGTTCAGGAAGTTCCCCTATCGTCCACGCTTAGGGTATGTCTGCCCTCAATTCTAAATCTAGAATTGAGATGTTTTTATTAATACGTTGCAAAGTTAATACAAGGGAATAAAGGATCACCACCAATCCACCCCTAGTGTTGTTGCAGATCCTATTTGGTTCTCTCCCCTTGATTCAAGTTGAACCAAGTCCTTGAAGCACTTCGAACAAACCTCCGGTTACAGCTACCTTATTGCTAGAACGCCATGTTCTCAAAAACTTCAGCTCGGTTGATTTCGAGCGCAAGTCGCTTGAACCCTAAGCTTTCTTAACAATCCTCCGATTACCGTTACTTGTTTGACCGAACCCACCATTCTTCAAACTTTTAACTCGGCTGAATCTGCGAAGCAAAGGTTAGTGCAAAAACCCCCCAATTCTTGGAGGACAAAACCCCAATGGTTTTATTCAAGAAAAACCCACACAAAGCCTCAACTCAAACTAAGATTACACAATCTTATTTGGACGTTATCACAACAGTAATGCACAATGCTCAACAAATATTATTATGTGTGATTATTGAGAAATGTAATGAAGAATGAAGATGATGAGGACTTTGGTGTATATCTTTCACTTCTCTTATTCTTTTGTTGAAGAAGAGACTCTAGAATATTTATATGATGCATGGACCAACTAATAGACATAATAGAATTATTTTGCAAAATTACGCAGCAGAAAATTGAGTCCAAGCAGCGACCACTCGACCTGTTCATACAGGTCACTCGACCTGTATGGACCCGAGGTAAAATTATTCAAGTAAAACAGGCGATGAGTCGACTCAAACAGGGGATGAGTTGACTCAAATAGAGTTTTTCCAGGGTTGAGTCGACCTATGACTCGACCTGTTCAAACCCGTGGATAGATGGTTCAAATGAAAAGAGGCATTGAGTCGATGTAACATGTGGATGAGTCGACTCATTCAGTTTTCCCAGGATTTAGTCGACCTATGACTCGACCTATTCAGACCTGATAGTTATGCTTCGAGTCATGAGTCGACTCACGGTTCTTAAACTCTCAAAGATGAGTTTTGAGATGTATTTTGATCAATTTAACCAATCTATTATGAACCTAGGGTATTGATGATGATCAAGTGCATGATTCACATCTATGGTATGCTCCTATATGCCTAGACACGTTGAACTTATATTTTGAACATGTTAGAGGATGAATGCATTCTATGATATGATGACACCATCCAAAGTACAAGTTATGGGCGACTAGAAATGTTTGACGTCATTAAAATAAGGACTAGGCATATTTTCCCTCACACTTAAAACATCTAATGGTTCAAACAAGTTAGATCTAGGTGCTATGAGGGAGAAAAGGGTAGTTAGGATACCATTGCCCTCTAGACTCCCAAGTATTCTGATTGTTGGCCGTACTTAATCAAGGGTCAGATACTTGTCTCCCTCTAAGTTCCAATGATTAGACTTGCCAAACCTTTTTCACAATTCAAATATCTTTTTGGATGAAAATGAATGGTTAGGATAACATTGTCCTCTCAACTCTCGAGCTTTTAGACTGTTGACTATATCTAGCCAAGGGTTTGATGCTTGTCTCCATACTAAAATCAACCCCAACAAATCAAATCATATTTTTCCTAAGTGCACTCTTTAAATCTTTCAAGAATATGTGTTACTTCCGTTTGTAGCGGTAAATTCATGACCATTAAGCTATGGATAAACTTAACATCAATAAAACCAGAGTCGCCACCGCGCTTTTATTGTTTCCAAAGGAAAAGGGAAAAGTATGAACAAAACCCAAAGATAATAAGTTTTCAAATCAAAACTAATAAAATGCCAGAGATTATAGGTAAGGGTGTTGGTTACACAGAGGGAAGGTGTTAGCACCCAAAGTGTCCTAGGTACTCCTAAGGAGCCCTTTTTTATGTGTGTATGTGTTTTTGGGTATAAAAGATGTTTGCAATAAATAGAGTGTGGAGATGAGAAAATAATTTATTAATTATATTTTTGTGTTTGACAAGACCTTCAGACTTGTGCCTACATACCAACATAAAAATGAGGGATCAAAACCTCGTAGTTCATGGTATTAATTTCAAAATGAGTGGATTGCTTTCAATCAAAAATTAAGTCTACAACAAAAGGAGCCTACAAAAAGTTTGAATGAGTGTTAGTTCTTTTTGTCTTTTGAAATTTTAAGTTAATATGATTAAGATTTATTTACAAGTTTGATTAAGAAAAGATTTTAAAAATGCAACGGCATAAGGCCAAAGTTTCTAATTTTGCAATAAAGTCTAAGTATGAAATCACAAGCAAAGAAAGTTTTTGAAAAGGGGGAGAGATTTTGAAATTTAAGAAGTGGGAGGAGATGAAGAGACTAATCCTAAGCATAAAATTAAAAGTTAATAGTTGAAAAGATCTGACTAATGGGATGCAATCCAACAGACAAGAATGTCATATAGAAAACCCATTTTCCCTTTGGATTTTGAATCAAGCAATAATCAGCAAGCAATTAGCAATATCAAGCAAGGCATCAAATAAATATGGCCACATCTAAGCAAGCAACTTCACAGCTAATAATCTTCTTTATCTCCTCATCTATCAGATGACATACTCCTTGATTAGCTCAGAATAAGGCATTAGACATAGGTTCAAAGTAACAGTTGCATCAAGACCATCTAGCAGATGAATTCATGAGGATCCCAATACTTGCATCAGATGAAAGCTCAAATCACAATAACTTGGTCTCAGAAAAGTTGGCATTGGCCAAGTCCTTTTGTATATGCAATGTTGCCTAATTCTAAGTCCAAAAGCTCATATCAAACCCAAGAGACCACACAAACATTTTTTTGGATTTTTTTTGTTTATTAAGTATTTTAAGGTCCTAAGACCATAAACACAAACAAAATACACAAACAAATATATACAAACACAATATGTGGCTCAAGTGAGCAAAGTGAAAATAATATTAAACATAAACACGTTAAATGATGTGTAAATGACAAATGAAATGGTAAATGACTTGAATTTAAATTGCATAAAGTAAATGACTTGAAAATAAAGGAAATAATAATAAAAGTTAGTCAAATGTTAGTTGATTAGATGTTAGTGATGTTTTGTTTTTCAATTGATTAAGTCATTCTTTGGAGAACACTCAACCCTCTATTCACAAGCATGGATACTTGAACCAAGACATCTTCCAAAGGAAGGAAAAAAGGCCAAATTTCCACACAATACCATGAAAGGGGGGAGACTTACAATCTCACTTACTAGAATGCTATGCCTTTAGGGTCAAAATTTAGCTCTATGTTAATCAATCGTAATTAGACAAAAAAATCATAATTTTTGAAATGTCAGAAGTATTTTTAAACAATAAAAAATATGCAGAAAAACAATTAAATAATGAAAAATATCAAAATTATTCCAAAAAATAATTTTAATTCAGAAAATGAAAGAGGATAATATTTGAACTTTTTTGGTGAAAGTCCCGTATGTTTTGGATTAAAAATGAAATTAATATGAATTAATCAAAATAAAAGGATTAAATGAAAAACCATAAAATAAAGAGAAAATAAAAAAAAACAATGGCCATAAGATCTCCCTCATTAATTGAGGTGGCAGATCTTATGGTCAAGCGCGCACTATCCTAAATGGTCCTTAGTCAATGCACTGCAGGCTTGGTAATCACTTTGGACGCGTGAGATTAGAATAAGAGAACCAGATCAGATGGCCTGGATTGATCCAGCGTATCACCGGAGCCCTAGCTCCGGTCATCTTCTCCGATGATCACCACCGGTTTGGTTCAGGCTCAACTCCATGGAAAATGAAAAGTGAATACACTAATTTGAAGGAAAACGCTCATGAGCACGAATCTGGCCTCAATTTTCTCCAATTCCAAGTATGTAAAAAGATACAGGGATTTGAATTTTGAGGATCATGAATTGAGTTGCTTCGATTTGACCTCAAAGCAATTAAATCTTGCCTACATTTATAGGACTTCAGACAACCAAAAATCTCAAAGAATGGCGAAGAATTGAAGGAGAATCGAAGAGATAAAGTTTCTGAAAATTCACCTTCAATGGAGCTTCAAACTTGCTCGATCTTGATTCCAATTGTGCTTGGCCTTGCTTTAGAAGCTTGTTGGAAGTGATTAGGATTAAGAAATGGTCTGGACTCTTGGAGTTTCAATCTCAAAACAGATGGAGATTTGAAACTCGATTTTCAAAAGAAAACCTTCAAGATTATCCTTTAATGGAGAGGGTTTGGATTGAAGGTTCAAAGCTTGGGCATGAGGTCCTTAATTCTGAGCAATGAGGGTTGTATTTATAGCCAAAGAGATTCATTTCCACACACTTCCAAAAATGGCAAAATTTGAGTAATTCTCTTGCATGCTTGCATGGGTGTGTGATAGGCCCATCAAGTGATGTAATCAGGTCCAAAAATGAGTGAGAATCATGTTGAAATCATGTTGTGAGGCCACGCAGTCGTGTATGAAATATGGAAGTGAAAATCATCCAAATGGTATCTCACATTGCACCCATGCGCAAGTCCTTCATTCTTTGCCCAAATAAGGGGATCTTGGACTTTTTGAAAAGGTGAGATCAAGGATAACAACTTTCATGTTGGACACTTTTTCATTTGAAGCTTGGATCATGACGAATTTTGAGGTGGAAGTTTGGGAAATCAAACATATTTGAAAATTTTCTAAGTCCCAAGTCAAATATTCACTTCTTCCACCTTGAATAATGTTTTCTATGGACTTCAAATGAGAAAGATTCCTTCATCAACATTGTATCTCTTTCAAACCTATTCAATTTGGTCACAAATTTAACGTAATTTGTATTTTCCATGAAGGAGTTATACATTTTAGAAGTTGAGGAAAATCACTTGTTCAATGGTAGTGACCCAAAATGACCTATAATGTTTCCTCTATGCACATGCATTTGCAAGTTGAATTTGAACTTCCTCCAAACATAAAAGTTGAAGTAGACATCTTTAATTTGATCATGGAATTTTAATGGCTTCCATATCATAAAAATTGAGCAAGTTATGGTCTTGGGAAGTTGAGCTCCAAACTAGGGTTCAGACAAAATGACCTATAATCTTTCACCATAAAAAATGACTTTCCAAGAAAAACTAGCTCTTGACGTCACCATTAAAGTTGTATGGAATGTCAGTTTGAGTAACTTTTCTCTTGGAATAATTTTTATATGACGAAAATTGTAGGAGATAGGGTCTAGAGAACCTCAGTTTTGACGAGTTGACTTTCTCTGGTCAACCACCATGAACCAACTTGCTAGCTTGATATTATATTGACTTTTGGGACTCATGGAGGATCATAAATGTGTAGGATGATGTAATATGAAGTTTCCCTTAAAATATTTGATCAATTGATAAAGAAACTTGCCGAGGAAGTCACACAAGATACCCAGATGAATTAGGGCTTCCAAGGCAAACATGCTTCAAACTCTTAATGATTTCTTGATCAAAATGATATGTGGAAATCATGGGGATCCATATATGATGCTTAGAGAAATGTGAACCATTTCTTGATTTCACTCCTTACATTGAGGGCCTTAAACCCTAGATATGAGCTTGATAGAGCATAGGTGAGCATGCACACACTACCTACAAAAGTAACAAACTATACATTGACATATTTTTGGAATTTTGGTTAGTAAATAAGGAAAAATAAAGTATGATACAATCAAATGTGCTTGGTGATCTCTCCCAATGCAAACCCAATGAGAGAGGGGTAAGGAGGATGCCAAGGTGTGATCCCAATGCCAATGCATATGATGAGATAGCATGAGGGATCTTAGGGTCAAAATTGGGGTCTTACAGCTGCCCCTATTTAAGGACATTCTAAATGAGGAGATGAAGGTAAAAATCTTCGTATTGACTCAGTAGAATGAACTTAAATAACAACATATAGAAACAAATTTTGATCCCTAAGAGACCTCGTGATGCATATGATATGAATGTTAAAGGAATCTCTGTGGGGAGATATTGCCATAAAGGAGAAGAATCCGGAGGGAATGAAAGTCTGCAGGAGCATAATGCATTCCATAAGGGAAACTCACTAGGGAGACAGAGACTCTAGGGGATAAAACATTGTGCGTAAGCCAGGCTACGACTTAAAAACTATTGGGGATACGAGGGTAATTCCATGAAAATAAATCAATGGAAAGACTCAGTCGGGAATAAAGGGAAAATCTGCAGGGGAAGCGGGTAAACCAGAACAAAACTGAAATACTCCAACCAAACAGGGGATTGGAGATTTCACTAAGGAAATGCGCACTCAAACTCAACTGAGGAAGAATGAACTTTAACACAGGAGTACCCAAATTATATTACTTATCACCAGTTACTGGGTAAGGAGATAACATAATCTGACAGAGAGGCATCCGTTACCGGTTAGGGTAAACATATCAAGGATGACTTGCTGAGGGAACCAGGAGATGTATTCATTACCGATTACTGGGTAAGAATAACCTGCTGGGGAAAAGCCAAATAGGATTTACAACTATCGGTTACTGGGCAGAAGACCGAAGAGAGAGGATATCCGTCACTGGTTAAAGTGAACATATCAAGGATAAACTCAAAGGGAAGAATATCTGTCATCAGTTAAGATGAACATATCAAGGATATACTGTTGGGGAGAAAATAGGAATTATATCTATCAGTTACTGGATAGAATACCGAAAAGAGAATATCTATCACCGATTAGGATGAACATATAAAGGATAGACTCAGCAGGGGAAAGCAGGATTTACAACTACCAGTTACTGGGCAGAAGACCGCAAAGAGGAGAAAACCTGTCATCGGTTAGGATGAATATATCAAGGATTAACTCTCTGAGAAAACAATAGGGATTACAACTACCTTTTTACTTGGTAGAAAACCAAAAGGGTGGAGAATATCCGTCATCGGTTAAGATGAACATATCAAGGATAGACTCAAAGGGAAGAATATCTGTCATCGGTTAGGATGAACATATCAAGGATAGATTACTTAGGGAAACGTAAAACGAATTCGTTGGTTAAAAACAAGAGGAAGTAGATTACTGTTACTGGGTATTGGGTAAGAGTAAGGTACTCGCAAATCGAGAAGAATATTACCAGTTACTGGGTAACAAACCTTCGAGGGACCAAAAACATCTATCTAGGTAAGAGCTAGAAAGAAACAATCAAACAAATGACTTTAATCAATGAGGATATATCTCAAAGGGAATGGTTCCATCCAGATAATCAACTAGGGAGGAAAATGAAGTAATAATCATCCATGAGGAAATAACTCAGCGGGGAATGAGAAAGGTTAAATCCTTTCTTCTTAAGAGGCTTACACTCTACAATTGAGGGAGGACAGACACACCAAATTTGTGTGGGGAAAGGATATCACCATAGCAGAGGATCATAAAAATAAGGAATAAAATGCAATAATAATGCGTAATGAAATATCTGATATATGTATGTGTGTATATATATATATATATATATATATATATATATATATATATATATATATATATATATATATATATATATATATATATATATATATATATATATATATATATATATATATATATATATGACTGATGATTATGTTGACAAAACAATCACAAAGGATACAAATGTCACTAATCTGGATCATCACTACAACACCCGATTAATCTCGACAGGATGGAGGCATCAATTGGAGAAAAAGCAAGGGATGAACATAAACCATCCATCACAAACCACTCGACCCTGACTGGGGAGATAGAAAAGATCTGCTGAGGATCTGAATCATCAACTCTGTGGGGAATTTTAGGTTAACACCATGCCACATGGGAGACAACCTTGTAGAGGACCAGAAATACTGCTCAAGAATCAGTGTTGGCGGGGTTCAGGAGTGAGCTTTGCTGGCGACCTGAGGGGAATAAAAATCCTGTGTTGAATCATGCAAGCCGTTGAGAATACGCGCCTACAGCCCATCTGGGGAGGCGATCACAAAACTCGGCTGGAGAAACTGAATTGTCGTTGGGGAGGAAAAAGTGATCAAACCAACTGCTTGGGGAAGACCAACAATGTTCCTCATTTTTAAGACTTACCTGTTCTCAGGCTGCTGTTGATATTTCTTGAATGAAGTCGATTGCTTTTTAGAAGTAATTGCTTTTATTATTTTAAGAAAAATGGTTTTAATTTTTAAATATTTCAAAATTATCATCATAAAAATTCAATTCTATTTAGCTGAGAAATAAGTAAGAGTAGAAACAATTGGGTAAAAAGTTCAACTTTATTTAATAGAATGGTATTCTGTAAATGACAGACTCCATAGATCTTTACAAAAGTTGAAAAATGGTAACTTACATGGAAAAGGGCTACATTGAATACAATGATCACTAATCCTTCTACCAACTTCAATATCCACTATGCTCTTGGCTTTGGTTGAAAATGGTGAATCCGAGGTGACTGACTTGCTCTAGACTGGAGATCAACCGAATGCAGTTACATGCCATAATCCCTAATTTTTGCATAAATTTCCCCAAGGTGGAGTAATCAATCTATCGGGATAAATGTTATGTTTTATGTCTCTAATTTTTGCCTGGATCTCCCTTTCGAGTTTTCAACTTAGTGAGTTATTCTTTTCTTTTTAAGCGAAGTATTTCTTGACCGCATCGGCATTCACATGACGCGTGAACTCTTCATCATCCATAGTTGTAAGAATCAAAGCACCGCCTGAAAAGGCTCTCTTAACAACATATGGGCCTTCATAATTAGGAGTCCATTTTCCCCTAGCATCTGGTTTGAAAGATAAAATCTTCTTGAGCACAAGGTCACCTTCTCTGAACACACGAGGCCTGACCTTCTTATCAAATGCTTTCTTCATTCTATGCTGATATAACTGACCATGGCACATGGCAGTCAACCTCTTCTCTTCAATCAGATTCAATTGATCATATCTGGTTTGGCACCATTCATCTTTAGTCAACTTGGCTTCCATCAAAAAACATAATGATGAGATCTCAACCTCCATGGGAAGTACAACTTCCATGCCATAAACAAGTGAGAAAGGGGTTGCCCCTGTTGAAGTGCGGATGGATGTACGGTACCCATGCAAAGCAAACGGGAGCATCTCATGCCAATCCTTGTAGGTCACAACCATCTTCTAAATGATCTTCTTGATGTTCTTATTTACAGCTTCAACAACCCCATTCATCTTAGGTCTGTAGGGAGAATAATTATGATGTGTAATATTGAAGTCTTTGCAAAGAGCTTCTATCATATTATTATTCAAGTTTGATCCATTGTCAGTATTGATCTTACTTGGCACACCATAACGATATATAATCTGATTCTTGATAAACCTCACAACAACTTGCTTGGTTACATTCACATACAGTGCTGCTTCAACCTACTTTGTGAAGTAATCAATAGCCACCAGAATGAAACGATGTTCGTTCGAAGCTTTAGGCTCAATCATGCTAATCATATCAATTCCCCACATGGAGAAGGGCAATGGAGAGGAAATGACATTCAACAGTGTCTGAGGAACATGAATCTTATCTGCATATATTTGACACTTGTGGCATTTCTTCACAAACTTGCAACAGTCAGATTCCATTGTCCGCCAATAGTAACTCGCCCTCAACATCTTCTTAGCCATAGCATGTCCATTGGAATGAGTACCAAAGGAACCTTCATGGACTTCAGTCATTAATAAGTCTGCTTCGTGTCTATCTACACATCTGATCAAAACCATATCGAAGTTTCTCTTGTAAAGCACATCTCCATTCAGGTAGAAGTTGTCAGCTAATCTTCTCAAAGTCTTCTTATCTTTCAAAGATGCCCCAGGCGGGTAAATCTGACTTTGGAGAAAACACTTGATATCAAAATACCACGACTTTTAATCTTTGACCTCTTCAACAACAAACACATGAGCTGGCCTATCAAGACGCATCACAGTTAAATTAGGAACCTCATTCCAGAACTTTACCACAATCATTGAAGCCAACGTTGCGAGAGCATCTGCCATCCGGTTTTCATCTCGAGGAATATGATGAAACTCAACCTTTGAAAATAAAGTTGAAATCCTCCTCGCGTAGTCTTTATATGGTATCAAACCGGGTTGATTCGCCTCCCATTCACCTTTGATCTGATTCATAACCAAAGATGAATCTCCGTAGACATCAAGATATTTGATTATGAGATCAATGGCCTCTTCAAGCCCTATAATGCAAGCTTCATACTAAGCCATATTGTTTGTACACTTGAAAGCTAATCTAGCTGTAAATGGAAAATGAGTGCCTTGAGGAGTAATAATCACTGCCCCAATACCATTACCATATTAATTAACAGCTCCATCAACTACCATGCCCCAACGGGAACCAAGTTCTGGCCCTTCTTCAAGCAATGGTTCATCACAGTCTTTCATTTTCAAGTATAAAATCTCTTCGTCAGGAAAATCATATTGTACTGACTGATAATCTTCAATCGGTTGGTGAGCCAAATGGTCATCCAAGACACTACCTTTAATTGCTTTTTGAGATCGATATTCGATATCCTACTCGGATAACAACATCTGTCAACGGGCAATCCTCCTAGTTAAAGAAGGCTTCTCAAAGATGTATTTGATTGGATCCATTTTGGATATCAACCAAGTAGTATGATTCAACATATACTGACGCAAACGCTTAGCATCCCAAGCCAATGCGCAACAAGTCTTTTTAAGCATAGAATACCGAGTCTTATTGTCGGTGAATTTCTTACTGAGGTAGTAGATTGCATATTCTTTCTTTCCAGTTTCATCTTGCTGACCAAGAACACAACTCATACTTTCTTCAAGCACAGTCAAATACATGATTAATGGTCTTCCTTCAACAGGTGGAGACAGAATCGGAGGCTCGAGCAGATACTCTTTAATACTGTCAAAAGCTTTCTGGAAATCCTCGATCCAATCACTAGACTCATCTTTCCGAAGAAGCTTGACTATAGGCGCACATGTGGCATTCATATTCGATATGAATCTTGAGATATAGTTCAAGTGGCCGAGAAAACCTTTGGCTTACTTTTCAGTTTTGGGCGCAAGCATCTCTTGTATTGCTTTGACCTTGGCAGGATCCACTTCAATACACTTCTCACTGACAATAAATCCCAACAACTTACCAGAACGAACACCAAAAGTACATTTATTGGGATTCAAGCGGAGTTTGTACTTCCTTAAACGCTGGAATAACTTCAACAAATGCTCAACATGTTCTTCTTCATCACTTGATTTAGCAATCATATCATCAACATAGACTTCGATCTCTTTATGCATCATATCATGAAAAAGAGTGGTCATAGCTCTCTGTTATATTGCACCAGCATTCTTCAAACCGAAAGGCATCACTCTATAACAGAATGTTCCACAGGGTGTAATGAATGTGGTCTTTTCCATATCTTCAGGTTCCATCTTGATCTGATTATACTCGGAAAATCTGTCCATAAATGAAAAGACTTTGAATTTAGTTGTACTGTCTAACAACATATCAATGTGTGGCAGGGGGAAATCATCTTCCGGACTAGCTTTGTTCAAATCTCTATAATCGACGCACATGTGGACTTTTCCATCCTTCTTCGGAACAAGCACAATATTAGCCACCCACTGTGGATACTCGGCGGTAACAAGAAAACCGACGTCAATTTGTTTCTGCACTTCCTCTTTGATTTTTACTGCCATATCAGGATGAGTCTTCCTCAACTTTTGCTTGACTGGCGGGCATTCTGGCTTCAACGACAATCTATGCTCCACAATCTCATAATCCAAACCAGGCATGTCTTGATATGACCAAGCAAACACATCTAAATACTCTCGGAGAAGATCAATCAACCCCTTCTAAGCCTCTGGACATAGTTGAGACCCAATCTTGACTTCCTTCACATAATCTTCAGAACCCAAATTGACTAGTTCAATCTACTCTTCAAACGGCTGAATGGCTTTTTCCAAATGCTCGAGTAGACGAGATAATTCATCAGATACTTCTTCATCATCAGTCTCTTCCTCAGCCTCAAACACAGGGAAATCAAAATTTGGAGAGGGAGTAGGATCATTGTATTCAATGGGTTTGGGAATCAACCTGCATAATCATTTGATATTTTGATTTTAGAGACGTGAATTGTGACTAAATATTATGCAGATGGATAATTATTATTTATTTATTTATAAAACATAAAACATCATTATTATTTATTTATTTATTTATATATTTTGATTTGATATTTTTGTGATTACCATTTTTAGAAAAGGCAAAAAGTAAAAAAGAAACATCATAGATGTGGATGAATAGAATTGCATTTTATTAATGATAATTGAGAAATGCCTAGCAATGTTCACTTCTCCCTTAGGCATGGGAGAAGGACATTTCTTAAAATGATGAAAAACAAATTACTTAGAACGATTGATAATAACAGGAATATCAACAGCAACCCAATTGTTGCAAGTCTTGCCATGCGTCACAAAGTTGGCACAATCTTCGTCTTCATCATCCTCAATTATAGTAGTTGAGTGTTGTTCATTATCATGGATGAACCCTCCACTACGGAAACTTGGTTGCACTTCTTCCGCTTTGACATTTAACGGCCCTTGCTGAAATCCCAAACCGACCTTGTTCTTGTTCTCTGCAACTTCTACCATTCGGCCCCATTGATCTGTATTGCATGCCTCAATAGCTTTCTGAGCGTCTTTGAAAGAAGACATGGGTGCCCCAGCTCTCTTCACTTCAGCAATAGACAAGGCTTGGAACAGAGTTCCAACGTCCTTCTCAGCTTCAACATACTTAAAAGATGACAGATGGCTCACCAAAAGCGCTTTCTCTCCACCAACGGTGACAAGCTTTCCATTCTTCACAAACTTCAACTTTTGGTGCAGAATGGATGTTACAGCTCCAGCCTCATGAATCCATGGCCTTCCCAACAAGCAGCTATAGGCTGGATGGATATCCATTACTTGAAAAGTAATCTGAAAATCACTCGGACATATCTTCATTGGAAGGTCCACTCCTCCAATGACAGTTTTGCGAGAACCATCAACCGCTTGGATGATTACGCCACTATACCTCATCGAGGTGCCTTAATAGGATAATCTGGACAAAGTTGATTTTGGAAGTACATTCAGATAAGAACCAGTATCAACTAGCACATTTGACATTGCATCCTCCTTGCAATTCATTGATATATGTATTGCCAGATTGTGATTTATGCCTTCCTCGGGAAGTCCTTCATCACAAAAACTCAGATTGTTGCAAGAAGTAATGTTAGGCACAATATAGTCAAACTGATCCACAATAACGTCGTGCTCAACGTAGGCTTGCTCCAACACTCTTTGCAATGCTTCTCTGTGCGCTTCAGAATTCATTAACAGAGAAAAAACTAAAATCTTCGACAAAGTTTGGAGCAGCTGCTCCGCCATATTAAACTCGTTCTCTTTAATCAAATGTAGAACTTCATCATCATCATTAGTCTTCAGCTTGCTGGATTCACCAGACTGACATACTGGAGCACTAACCGGATTTATCACTGGCATATCCACCTTCTTACTGATTGCATCCTCTTCTACATCCTTTGGAAAAACGGGACCAAATACACAACCACTACGGGTCACCTTCACAACATTAGCTATATTCACAAAAGAATTTGTCGTATGCAATGGAACCTCTTGACAATTCTCCACCATCGTAGCATTATACTGGTAAGGAACAACTTTATCGGATGCATACGGTACGAGACCCACTAACCGTATCACTAACGGCGATAATGATATGTTGATGTGGTTTCTACTGCTACTATCAAATTGAATGACTACCCGCTCAGGGGTCTTAAAAACTGGTACTATTACATTGACATCATCTACTTCCCTTGACTGACAAACTTGGATAAGCCTTTCATCCATCAATCTTTGAATGTCCCTCTTGACAATGACATATCCTTGAGGGTTTAAACTGCATACCACACAACCATCATGGTCATGCTCACACTCACTGACCAAACAAATATCTCTATGAATTGTAACCAAAGACTGTCTGATAAGGCGAACATCATAAACCTTATATTCTCCAGGATAACCATCTACCATGTTGACAGAGGAATTACCATGAGCGGGCAACGGGTTTGCTTTCACATTCGGCGCATGATCCTAAAAGGACACCATCCCACTCTTCACCAGTTTTTATACCTCATACTTCAACGGGTAATAGTTCTCAATATCATGGTCAGGAGCTCCTTGGTGAAAGCCGCATCGGAGTTTAGGCTTGTACCACCATGGAAGTGGCTCGGGAATTTTAGGTGGATTTATTAGTTGAAGTAGGTTCTTAAGAATCAAGGATGGATAGAGTTCGCCGTATGGAATAAGAATAGGGTCAAAAGAGACCTTCCTCTCGAAGTTTTGTTGTTGATTATTATTGTTGTTGTTGTTGTTGTTGTTGTAGTTGGTTCTTTGTTGCGGTTGTTGTTGACGTTGTTGTTCAATTGGCACTAATTGATTATTGGAATTGTTTGAAAACACTGGAATTATTGATGAAACTTGATGTTGATGATGACGTGGTTGGGGATTTCTTCTGACATGAGCCCTCCTCTGCCTCCCTACAGACACTTCATTGGTTTCCCCTTCCTTTTTCTTGGCAAAACCGCTACCATATTTCCTACTGGATGACACCTCTTCCTTGGACAGACGTCCCTCACAGACTCCATCCTCTAATATCATCCCCATGTTTACCATTTCGGTAAAGTCACTGGGGGCACTAGTAATCATGCGTTCGTAATAAAACGAACTCAGAGTCTTTAGGAAAATATTCGTTATCTCCTTCTCTTCCAACGGAGGATTAATCTGAGCGACAAGCTCCCTCCATATTTGGTCATACTCTTTGAATATCTCTTTGTCCTTCTGACACACAGACCTCAGCTGGTCTCTATCAGGCGCCATGTCCATATTATACTTGTACTGTTTCATAAAAGCTTCACCCAAGTCGTTGAACGTGCGAACACTTGCACTGTCTAGCCCCATATACCATCAAAATACACAATGATGGGATCTCAACCTCCATGGGAAGTACAACTTCCATGCCATAGACAAGTGAGAAAGGGGTTGCCCCTGTTGAAGTGCGGATGGATGCACGGTACCCATGCAAATCAAACGGGAGCATCTCATGCCAATCCTTGTAGGTCACAACCATCTTCTAAATGATCTTCTTTATGTTCTTATTCACAGCTTCAACAATCCCATTCAGCTAAGGTCTGTAAGGAGAATAACTATGATGTGTAATCTTGAAGTATATGCAAAGAGCTTCTATCATATTATTATTCAAGTTTGATCCATTGTCAGTAATGATCTTACTTGGAACACCATAACGACATATAATTTGATTCTTGATAAACCTCACAACAACTTGCTTGGTTACATTCACATACGGTGTTGCTTCAACCCACTTTGTGAAGTAGTCAATAGCCACCAGAATGAAACGATGTCCGTTCGAAGCTTTAGGCTCAATCATGCTAATCATATCAATTCCCCACATGGAGAAGGGCCATGGAGAGGAAATGATATTCAATAGTGTCTGAGGAACATGAATCTTATCTGCATATATTTGACACTTGTGGCATTTCTTCACAAACTTGCAACAGTCAGATTCCATTGTCAGCCAATACTAACTTGCCCTCAACATCTTCTTAGCCATAGCATGTCCATTGAAATGAGTACCAAAGGAACCTTCATAGACTTCAGTCATCAATAAGTCTGCTTCGTATCTATCTACGCATCTGAGCAAAACCATATCGAAGTTTCTCTTGTAAAGCACATCTCCATTCAGGTAGAAGTTGTCAGCTAATCTTCTCAAAGTCTTCTTATCTTTCAAAGATGCCCCAGGCGGGTAAATCTGACTTTGGAGAAAACACTTGATATCAAAATACCATGGCTTTTCATCTTTGACCTCTTCAACATCAAACACATGAGCTGGCCTATCAAGACGCATCACAGTTAAATTAGGAACCTCATTCAAGAACTTTACCACAATCATTGAAGCCAACGTTGCGAGAGCATCAGCCATCCGGTTTTCTTCTCGAGGGATGTGATGAAACTCAATCTTTGTAAATAAAGTTTAAATCCTCCTCGCATAGTCTCTATATGGTATCAAACCGGGTTGATTCGTCTCCCATTCACCTTTGATCTGATTCACAACCAAAGATGAATCTCCGTAGACATCAAGATATTTGATTCTGAGATCAATGGCCTCTTCAAGCCCCATAATGCAAGCTTCATACTCAACCATATTGTTTGTACACTTGAAAGTTAATCTAGCTGTAAATGGAAAATGAGTGCCTTGAGGAGTAATAATTACTGCCCCAATACCATTACCATATTGATTAACAGCTCCATCAACTACCATGCCCCAACGGGAACCAGGTTCTGGCCCTTCTTCAAGCAATGGTTCATCACAGTCTTTCATTTTCAAGTACAAAATCTCTTTGTCAGGAAAATCATATTGTATTGACTGATAATCTTCAATCGGTTGGTGAGCCAAATGGTCAGCCAAGACACTACCTTTAATTGCTTTTTGAGATCGATATTCGATATCACACTCGGATAACAACATATGCCAACGGGAAATCCTCCCATTTAAAGAAGGCTTCTCAAAGATGTATTTGATTGGATCCATTTTGGATATCAACCAAGTAGTATGATTCGACATATACTGACGCAAACGCTTAGCAGCCCAAGCCAATGCGCAATAAGTCTTTTTAAGCATAGAATACCGAGTCTTATTTTCGGTGAATTTCTTACTGAGGTAGTAGATTGCATATTCTTTCTTTCCAGTTTCATCTTGCTGACCAAGAACATAACTCATACTTTATTCAAGCACAGTCAAATACATGATCAATGGTCTTCCTTCAATAGGTGGAGACATAATCGGAGGCTCGAGCAGATACTCTTTAATACTGTCAAAAGCTTTCTGGAAATCCTCGATCCAATCACTAGACTCATCTTTCCGAAGAAGCTTGACTATAGGCGCACATGTGGCATTCATATTCGATATGAATCTTGAGATATAGTTCAAGTGGCCGAGAAAATCTCTGACTTGCTTTTCAGTTTTGGGCGCAAGCATCTCTTGTATTGCTTTGACCTTGGCAGGATCCACTTCAATACCCTCATCACTGACAATAAAGCCCAACAATTTACCAGAACAAACACCAAAAGTACATTTATTGGGATTCAAGCGGAGTTTGTACTTCCTTAAACGCTGGAATAACTTCAACAAATGCTTAACATGTTCTTCTTCATCACTTGATTTAGCAATCATATCATCAACATAGACTTCGATCTCTTTATGCATCATGTCATGAAAAAGAGTGGTCATACCTCTCTGTTATGTTGCACCTGCATTCTTTAAACAGAAAGGCATCACTCTATAATAGAATGTTCCCTAGGGTGTAATGAATATGGTCTTCTCCATATCTTTGGGTTTCATCTTGATCTGATTATAACCGGAAAATCCATCCATAAACGAAAAGACTTTGAATTTTGTTGTATTGTCTACCAACATATCAATGTGTGGCAGAGGGAAATCATCTTTCGGACTAGCTTTGTTCAAATCTCTATAATCGACGCACATGTGGACTTTTTCATCCTTCTTCGGAACAAGCACAATATTGGCCACCCACTACGGATACTCGGCGGTAACAAGAAAACCGGCGTCAATTTGTTTCTGCACTTCCTCTTTGATCTTTACTGCCATATCAGGATGAGTCCTCCTGAACTTTTGCTTGATTGGCGGGCATTCTGGCTTCAACGACAATCTATGCTCCACAATCTCATAATCCAAACCAGACATGTCTTGATATGACCAAGAAACACATCTGAATACTCTCGGAGAAGATCAATCAACCCCTTCTTAGCCTCTGGACACGGTTGAGACCCTATTCTTGACTTCCTTCACATAATCTTCAGAACCCAAATTGACTAGTTCAATCTACTCTTCAAACGGCTGAATGGCTTTTTCCTCATGCTCGAGTAGACGAGATAATTCATCAGATACTTCTTCATCATCAGTCTCTTCCTCAGCCTCAAACACAGGGAAATCAAACTTTGGAGAGGGAGTAGGATCATTGTATTCAATGGGTTTGGGAACCAACCTGCATAATGATTTGATATTTTGATTTTAGAGATGTGAATTGTGACCAAATATTATGCAGATGGATAATTACAATTTATTTATTTATAAAACATAAAACATCATTATTATTTATTTATTTATTTATATATTTTGATTTGATATTTTTGTGATTACCATTTTTAGAAAAGGCAAAAAGTAAAAAAAAATCATCATAGATGTGGATGAATAGAATTGTATTTTATTAATGATAATTGAGAAATGTCTAACAATGTTCACTTCTCCCTTAGGCATAGGAGAAGGATATTTCTTTAAATGATGAAAAACAAATTACTTAGAACGATTGATAATAACAGGAATATCAACAACAACCCAATTTTTGCAAGTCTTGCCATGCGTCACAAAGTTGGCACAATCTTCGTCTTCATCATCCTCAATTACAGTAACAGAGTTCCAACGTCCTTCTCAGCTTCAACATACTTAAAAGATGACAGATGGCTCACCAAAAGCGCTTTCTCTCCACCAACGATGACAAGCTTGCCATTCTTCACAAATTTCAACTTTTGGTGCAGTGTGGACGTTACAGCTCCCGCCTCATGAATCCATGGCCTTCCCAATAAGCAGCTATATGCTGAGTGGATATCCATTACTTGAAAAGTAATCTGAAAATCACTCGGACTTAGCTTCAGTAGAAGGTCCACTCCTCCAATGACAGTTTTGCGAGAACCATCAAACGCTTTAACGATTACGCCACTATTCGTCATCGAGGCGCCTTGATAGGATAATCTGGATAGAGTTGATTTTGGAAGTACATTCAGAGAAGAATCGGTATCAACTAGCACATTTGACAGTGCATCCTCCTTGCAATTCATTTATATATGTAGTTCCAGATTGTGACTTCTGCATTCCTCGGGAAGTTCTTCATCACAAAAACTCAGATTGTTGCAAGAAGTAATGTTAGGCACAATGTGGTCAAACTGATCCATAGTAACGTCGTGCTCAACGTAGGCTTGCTCCAACAGTCTTTGTAATGCTTCTCTGTGCGCTTCAGAATTCATTAACAGAGACAAAACTAAAGTCTTCGACAGAGTTTGGAGCAGCTGCTCCACCATATTAAACTCGCTCTCTTTAATCAAACGTAGCACTTCATCATCATCATTAGTCTTCAGCTTGCTGGATTCACCAGACTGACATACTGGAGCACTAACCGAATTTATCACTAGCATATTCACCTTCTTACTGACTGCATCCTCTTCTACATCCTTTAGAAAACTAGACCAAATATACGACCACTACGGGTCACCTTCACAACATTAGCTATATTCACAAAAGAATTTATGTAGGCAATGGAACCTCTTGACAACTCTCCACCATAGTAGCATTATACTAGTAAAGAACAACTTTATCATATGCATACGGGACGAGACCCACTAACCGTATCACTAACGGCGATAATGATCTGTTGATGTGGTTTCTACTGCTACTATCAAATTGAATGACTACCCGCTCAGGGGTCTTAAACACTGGTACTATTACATTGACATCACCTACTTCCTTTGACTGACAAACTTGGATAAGCCTTTCATCCATCAATCTTTGAATGTCCCTCTTGAGAATGACATATCCTCGAGGGTTTAAACTGCATACCACACAACCATCATGGTCATGCTCATACTCACTGACCAAACAGATATCTCTTTGAATTGTAACCAAAGATTGTCTGATATAGCGAACATCATAAACCTTATATTCTCCAGGACAACCATCTACCATGTTGACAGAGGAATTACCATGAGCGGGTAACGGGTTTGCTTTCACATTCGGCACACGGTCCTCAAAGGACACCATCCCACGCTTCACCAGTTTTTATACCTCATACTTCAACGGGTAACAGTTCTCAATATCATGGCCAGGAGATCCTTGGTGATAGGCGCATCGGAGTTCAGGCTTGTATCACCATGGAAGTGGCTCGGGAATTTGAGGTGGATTTCTTGGTTGAAGTAGGTTCTTAAGAATCAAAGATGGGTAGAGTTCGGCGTATGGAATAGGAATAGGGTCAAAAGAGACATTCTTCCTCTTGAAGTTTTGTTGTTGATTATTATTGTTGTTGTTGTTGTTGGTTTTTTGTTGCGGTTGTTGTTGACGTTGTTGTTGAATTGGCACTGATTGATTATTGGAATTGTTTGAAAACACTGGAATTACTGATGAAACTTGATGTTGATGTTGACGTGGTTGAGGATTTCTTCTGACATGAGGCCTTCTCTGCCTCCCTACAGACACTGCATTGGTTTCCCCTTCCTTTTTCTTGGCAAAACCACTACCATATTTCCTACTGGATGACACCTCTTCCTTGGACAGACGTCCCTCACAGACTCCTTCCTCTAATATCATCCCCATGTTTACCATTTCGGTAAAGTCACTAGGGGAACTGGCAATCACGCGTTTGTAATAAAACGAACTTAGTGTCTTTAGGAAAATCTTTGTGATCTCCTTCTCTTCCAACGGAGGATTAATCTGAGCGACAAGCTCTCTCCATATTTGGGCATACTCTTTGAATGTCTCTTTGTCCTTCTGAGACATATACCTCAGCTGGTCTCTATCAGGCGCCATGTCCACATTATACTTGTATTGTTTCACAAAAGCTTCACCCAAATCGTTGAACGTGCGAACACTTGCACTATCTAGGCCCATATACCATCTCAGAGCAGCACCAATCAAACTGTCTCGAAAGTAGTGAATCAATAACTGATCATTATCAGTTTGAGTTGACATCTTCCTGGCGTACATAACAAGTTAGCTTAAAGGACAAGTGTTTCCCTTATACTTTTTAAAGTCAGGGACTTTGAACTTCATCGGGATCTTCACATTTGGTACCAAGCAGAGTTCAACAACACTCTTACCAAACAGGTCATTTCCTCTCAGAGTCTTCAATTCCTTTCGCAACTCAAGGAACTGATCCTTCATTTCATCCATCTTCGCATAAACATCTGGGCCCTCAGATGGCTCAGAATAGTAGATGGTATCCTCAACACGAGGCAAGGTATGAACAACTAGAGGTGGCACAGACATGACCGGGCTAGATGTCGGCATAGAAGCAAAGGTAAATGCAAACCCTTCAGGCATGATATTTGGTGACATTCCCCATGGGAATGCAGTAGGCATAGACGGATCGGATTGAGTAGCAACAATAGGCATGGTTGAGGTAGCAACCTCGGAGATGACAATCCACTGGGGAGGAGGAGTTACAGGAGTTGGTGAAGACTGATTCTGCGCAGCAAAAACAAACTCCATCATGGGAGTCAGTCAAGCAATCTCATCCTTCAGTTCTCAGTTCTCTTGTTCCAAATGCTCCATAATTCTGGGTTGATTGGCGCGAGTGTTTTATCAGTGAGTCAGCTTGGCTTCAATACAAAAGAATAACCGATAAGACATCTGGCGAAAGAAAACCTGTCATGCAAATAATGCATGAAATGCAATATTTTTGTTTATTTAATTTCAAGGAACATACTATTATATAATAACAATAACAATTTGATTGACCATAAAAAAATCTCTTTTATTCATATAATTTGGAAGGATTACACTAAGTACAATTTCAGAAACCGAAGTACAAACACAAGAGAAAAGGAAACTAATCATCCTAAGGATCCCCTAACAACAGTGTCAAATCATCTCGATGCAGACGCATACTTCCTTCGGATGCGTCGGATCTCAGACTCAAAGGATGTCTTCATCTGAGCCTTCTCAAGGACGAGTTGATCAACAATCTTCTTCCAAGCACCAGGAGCCTGAGGCATAACGGAGGAAGATATACCCTCTGACTCTCTCTGTCTCTTTACTGCTCAGTCTTCAAGGAGTTCAATAAACGCATCTTTGTCCTTTGACTCAAGCTGCAACTCCTCATGCTTTTGGCTTAAAGTATGGAACCACTCTTCATACATATCTCTCTCTTGCTTTATCTTAGCGAGTGCGTCTTCCAACTCCTCTACATCTTGGTTAAGGAGAGTTTATGGCTCAGCCACAACCAAAGCCATGGGTCTCTCATAAGCATACGACAT